>NW_008666894.1:30656-81339 GCF_000695815.1 Acanthisitta chloris | reverse complement strand
CCTGCTGATAAGTGGGAGGAACAAAACAGATTGAATCAAACAAGTGTCGAGAAAGGCAAACCTTGGTTTAACCCGAGTGTGAGCCAGCTCAGGAATGTTTGCCAAACCTCCAGCTTGTAAAAGGTGACTGACAAGGCTGAGAAGATGTTTCATTTACCTCTGAATCATAGTCTGCAAGGATCCAGGGAAATACAGGGTACTGCATGAGGTCGTTGTAGGATCTGCCAGCCAGAGTGTTTAAGTGCATCAGGTACTGGAAGTTACTGATTTCTCCTCTCTTAAAGAAGACAGATTACAGCACTGTGAGCTTTTCACTTCACAACAACCAGATCTCTCTCCCCCTTGCCGGACTGTCAGTGTCCAGCTCTCCCCAGACATACAATGTTCACTCTACTTTCACTACAGCCCCCCCAGTGCACTTCCAACAGTGGAACCATTTCTCATTTGAGGATGATATCATGAAATACCATGAACTAAAATGCTGACATACACTTCCTAGAGTAGTATATGCCATTGGTTTGAATAAGACAATGCAACTTATCTGTACCGATTCATTATGTATCACTACAAAATGGGGAATTTAATAAAAAAAAAACCCAAAGTTTTTCTATGATTCTACTTACCTCCCATCTTTGAGTAACAGATTTTTCGCCCACTAAAGTGCTAAGTAAGCCAGACCTGATGGGAAAAAGGAAGTGCATTTTCTGACTTAACAGTAAGATCTGGGTTACATCTTCACAACACAAAACAAAGTTTCAAGATTAAAACTTGCAAAATGCAAAAGTTAGAAAAATGGGTCTTTGTTCCTTTTTTTGCTTTAGCAGCACCTGTTTTTTTTACTTCTAAACACATACTGTAAAGATTATGCATATTCCTTATGCAATTCAGTGCAAGTGGTGGCTGATGACTAAAATCTTTTTACCAACCTGGACAAATCTAATGGCTTTGACACCAATTCCCTTCAGAACACATCTGTATACCAGCAACATTAATTCTGATACTTTATATTAAGTAGTAAGAAGATACATCAATGCTGCCAATAACATTAGTACACTTAATGTAACTGGAGCACAACATCCCTAGTTACTCTTTTGGTGATGTCCAATTATAAATGGAGGTGGCAGAAGTCTCCAGATAGTCCTGACATTAATGCAAGCATCACTGATTGGAAACTGATGAGCTGTAGAGCTTGCAAGGACCAGAATCACCTACCCTTGCTCTACGCTGGTGTTTGGCCTCTGCCCAGACACTGACTCCGAACTGTCGGTCAGAGATGGCACCACAGCCAAGAACCTGTGCCAGCAATAAAAAGGAGATTAATTAGTGTTTCTGTCCATGGTGTTGTCAGAATCATCGAACTTTAGGGGTTGGAATGGACCTCAGAGACCATCCAGCCCCAACCCCTGCCCTGGGCAGGGACACCTCCCACCAGAGCAGGTTGCTCAAGGCTCAGCCAACCTGGCTGTGAACACTGCCAGGGTTGGGGCAACCACAGCCTCCCTGGGCAACCTGGCACAGGGTCTCACCACCCTCACAGGGAAAACTTCGGCCTAAGACCTAACCTAAATTTCCCTCCTTCAATTTGTGTCCATTGCCCCTTGTGCTGTCCCTGCAGCTCCTAACACAGATCCCTCTGCAGCTTCCCTGGAGCCCCTTCAGCTCCTGGAAGGTGCTCTGAGGTCTCCACACAACCTTCTCTTCCCCAGGCTCAACAGCCCCAACTCCCTCAGCCTGTCCTCACAGGGGAGATGCTCCAGTGCTCTTAGCAACCTCATGGTCTCCTCTGGACTTGCTCCAACAGTCTCTCTCCTCATTGCTGCTCTCAATTCCTTTCCCACCCAACCTCTAGCTGTGCCTGAGATAGCCCTGACCCAGATGCAGGACCTTGCACTTCATTTGGTCGAACTCCATGAGGTTTGCATTGGTCATCCCCTTAGAAGCAGCATTCATTTCTGATAGTTACAGCTTTCCTTTTGAGCAACGACACATCTCCAACAGCACTGAATGACCCTTTTCTCCCTGCAGGCATCCCTCACGCTGCCCATGCACAGGCTTTAGTGCCTCCCAGTGGCTCTTTCCTGCAGCACTGAGGTGCTACCAGGTTATCCACTGCACCCATCACTCCTGCACTCTGCTTCAGCTTCTTAGGTCACTGTAGGCTCAAAAACGGCTCAACACAGACATTTGCAAATATTCATATCAAGTGTTCTAACTGATCTTACAATACCTTTGATAAACTTTGTTTCTGACTCCTTTTTGGAAAGCTAGAAGGTAATTCCGTCCATCTCCTGAGAAAACTTCGATTGCAATTGGCTGAAAACAAAGAGGACAAACCCATGTCAACAACTATTTGCTGGTCACCTCTGCAGGTCAGGTGCAGACCAGTTTATTGTATTACATCTGGCACCAAATTATGGTGAAGCAGATCTCACTTACTGTGGCCAGATGTTCTATTTTCAGACCATTCACTAACACACCCAATAAACCAAAGCAGGGTAAACCAAACGTTCCACCAAGGATGCCCAACTTAAACGCTTCCATTTCAACACAGTGAATAGCTTCACTTAAGAAAAACTCATCAGTTATATATTGATTTTAGCTTTCAAAAATGACAACATGGTCAGATAACTCCAAAGCTGGCTCCTCAATCCAAATGTAGTGTCCAAGTTACCTGCAAAAGGTATCTCCTTTTATGCACTTCCTTAATATCTTCATATGCAAAAATGCTGCATGTTCTTTTGAGCTGACTTGGACCTTGCCTTGCTCCCCTAGGTATGATTGGCTCATGCATCCTGTAAATGAACATAAACAGGCAAGAGAGAAAAGATGAGAAGGTAAAAGATTCATTCCCTTACTTCATGAATCATAGAGTTTTAGGGGTTGGAATGGAGCTTAGAGCTCATCCAGCCCCAACCTCTGCCCTGGGCAGGGACACCTCCCACCAGAGCAGGTTGCTCAAGGCTCATCCAACCTGGCTGTGAACACTGCCAGGGCTGGAGCAGAGAGCCCAGTTACAGAATCAGTTAATTTTCACAAGATACCATGGCTACACTGAGGAATTTGTAAGCAGAGAGGAACCTGCACTTGAAGTCTTCCTGCACCTTCCATTATTTAGGAGTTGACTCCTCAAAAATCTCATTAAATACTTGTTGCTGGGCTATCAAAGCCTGAGGGAACTCTGTAAATGCACTCACTTTGGAGGCAGTGTCTCGATGTCCCGTATCTCCCTGGTGGCTGTCATGGTGAAGCCATCAATGACATAGAAGTGCTCCTTGCCAAAGAGCAGCAGTCCCTCACTGGTGTCCAGGCCCTGAACCCGAGCACAGCGGTACATGTGCTGGATCTGGAATGAAAAGCAGATGCTGAGAGAAAGCAGATTAACAAGCTCAGGCTCAGACCACAGCCTGGTTAGAACCAGCCCCAGACACTGCTTTGTAACTTGCAGATATGGGCCTCCTCTGGACTTGCTCCAACAGTTCCATGTCCTTCTCACATTGAGGACACCAGAACTGTGTGCAGTATTCCAGGTGGGCCTCACCAGAGCAGAGCAGAGGGGGAGAATCACCTCTGTATATAGGACATTATTCATTCCTGTGACATGTAATGCAAAATTCCAGTGCAATAAGTTCTTAGTGTGTTTGAGGAACACAGTACCTTCTCTCCTTCTTCAAGAAGTCGAAGCAAAGTTGTATTGTCAGTCTTCTCCTCTTCATCAATTGAACTCCCCTCAACAATCTGATCCTGTGATTGGTCCTGGTTCTCATCATCTCCTCCATCGGGAGCAGAGCGAGATCGTTTCAGGGGAGGCTTTACCAGGCCTGGAAAAGAAGAACAGAGATGGATAAATAAACCCCCAAGGCCTGAAAAACTAGCTTTGCAAAACCTATAATCTTTGAAATTACTGGCTCAAGGCTAAGAGAGAAAAGCAAGAGTCCTACAGGATCCTTATTGCAAACACACAAGAAGACATAAAGGCAGAGAAACTTGAAGAAAACAGTTCAGGACAACCAAGTGATCTAACCTTTGACTCTTGCAATAGTGTCCTCCCCATGTTCTGGCTCCTGCTGAGCTGTTTCACCCACTGTGTGCTCTTCTATAGCATCCTGGAAGACTGCAGGGTTTCCAGAAGCCAAGCGCATGTAGTACTCCTTGCTGTCATAGCTTATCGCTCTTCGGTAACGAGCAGGTTTCTTGGGGATAATTGAACAAAGTCCTCGGTCAGTCAACTCCTCACTCACTCAGGGAAGTGTTCCAGGGTTACAGTGCTCTGCGCAGTGCATGCCCAGAATGTTCTGTGCGTGCTCAGTCATACACCAACACAGAGAGAACAGAGACTCCTCAGGGCACTTAAGCTGTCAGTGAATTTGTAAGGGAGCTAATGAAGCCACCCAAGTAGCAGTGGGGTTGCAGAAAAGCCTGCAGATAAACCCATAGCATGAGAAATAAAAAGTGTGGCCAGTGTGTTATGAACTGACACAAAAGGTTGGGATCAACTGTGCTTAAGAGTGATTGATCAGATGACATTTTATCACCTTTCATAACTCCCTACCACAAATGCAGCTGATCTGTTAGTTAGCTGAGGTCTTTGTCAGGCAATAATTAGAATAAAAAATTGCCTCGAGGCAGGTACAGAGATGTGGAAGTTGATATGAACTGAAAGCACCCACGGATTGGCTTTAAGGCTCAAAAATTCTTCATTAATACAGTTGTTTCTTTTCTTTAGTGAAGATTCTGGTGGTTTAGGGCAGGAGATAGGCACAAGAGTATCCATTGAACTGAATGATTCTTCAAGCACTGTCTGTACCTTTGGGTGGTATTTTTGGTGGAGTTTTTTTGGTTTAGGGTTGGAGTATTTTTTAGGGTTTGTTGTTATGGTTGTTTTGGTTTGGGGTTTTTTTTGTGTGTGTGTGTGTGTGGTGGGTCTTACCCCTTTGTCCATCCCATCTCCCATCACAGGCTAAATTCTAATGTTCCTAACTTGAGGAACATTCAGGAACGAATGAGGACAATAAATATGCCAGGAGATACAGGTGAAGATAAAAGAGTTATTAGAGAGCCAAAATTGAAACACACTGGTGCACACGGATGGTTGAAAAATCACTGATTTTATACTGGAATTGGAAATTTTCTTCTCTGACTATTTTTTAAGCCCATCCTGAACCCCTAAGAAGATTTGTGAATTTGTTCAGCTCTCCATCACAAATCATTTTGGTTTGTTTTATAGCATCATTTCCCATGAATTTCAAAACTGGGTTGGAATAATTACAAAATAATATTATCATAAATCCAGGAAAGCAATAACTATTTGTATTAGATATTCTGTAGAACAGAATTGCTTCATTTTCATGTATTAGTTCATTGTGGAAGGTAGTTCAAGCCAGTGAACACACACTACACATTGTACTTAGTGATGGGCAAGACTGAGAGTCTCATTAACAGAAGCAGCACAATACCAACATGGTTGCAGAGAAGCCACTTCCAAGCAGGTCTGTTTTTTCCAGGGCAGGATTCATATTTTCAAACAAACTTGTGTATCTCATTAGTAGTAAAACAGAAGAGTCAGCTAAGACAAAATTAATATGGGCTTTACACATACGTAAAAATGGCCATTATGGCCAAAAAGGAGAAAAACTGTTCACCAACTCCTCTCTTGGAAAGAAACACTTTTGCAGTAAGTGCTTCCAAGTGATGGTGTTGCCCATTACTAAACATGTTCCACCAACCATTAGTTCAGATCCCAAAGCCACAACACTTCACACATTGAGAACAGTGGTAGCACAGCCCAACACAGCCTGTTAGTGTGCAGCAAAGGAGGGAAGAGCTACAGAGTGTTTTATTAGGTGAAGGTTGAGGACAGCACAGTAAGGTCTTCTAATGTGATTACTGAAAACACCTTCAGGCCTGGAATTATTTACTGAAAGAGCAAGTTGGAAGCCAAACGTAGAAGCCTGGTTAAGGTTGCCTAACATGCAGGAGGATAAAGGTTGTGTTTATTTTACATTCTTCCAGTCAGGGTACTTGTTTCTTTACCTTTTGAGGAATGGTATCATCAGGTGTCTCAGGAAGTCTACTTGAGAAGTCAGACTGAAAACAGGGCATCAATTATATAAGCATCAGAGAAACATTTTTCTCACAAGTGTTCTATGATGGCACGTTCTGCACTATCAGTAAAGCTCCTGTGTGTCAGACCACAGGCAGGCAAACACACCCACTGGTTTCAAACACACTGAATGCTGTTTGCTTTGCTTATTCTAAGCACTTTGACACTCAGGCTTAATTTGAGGGGATACAATCCTGCACACATACATGCATGCCCGAGAAGGCACAACAAAGACTGCTTCAGTGCTCCAAAATGAACAGGAATGAACTGCTAAGCTTTCAAAGCCACATGAATTTCTGCTACACAGC
Organism: Acanthisitta chloris; assembly: GCF_000695815.1. NCBI lineage: Eukaryota > Metazoa > Chordata > Aves > Passeriformes > Acanthisittidae > Acanthisitta > Acanthisitta chloris. Next base: position 74,931 of record NW_008666894.1, on the reverse strand, counting down.
CCACCTTGGTATTCAGGGATGGATGAAAGCACATTTCACAAACACACCCAAAACAAGGTCTGGAGCCTGTGTGGTTTCCTCTTCTAGTTTTTTTTTCGAGTCACTGTTTACCACATTATCTAGCATAAGGCTAAAACCTCACAAAGTTGTGGTACTTCTCAGCCTCCAGAGGCTTGTGAAGATGCTTGTGCTGTTTGCTGGCAGGATCACTCAGCATACCCCACCTCATGCTGCAGTTGTTGGTCTTCAAGTTTGCTTAGTTTTGAGCCAAGTGATTCAGTCCCTTCCCTAAATACACTACGAGGACCAACTAGACTTGACCAACCATTTAGGCCACACAGACAGGACAACCAGGCAACACCAACAGAGCAAAGCACATTTTTGCAACAAGGCATAAAAACCACCCACCACAAACTCTTGAACACTTACCACCAAGTTTGTTTCTTGCTCAGCCTCAGGCATGTAGGGATACTGAGTATAGAACATGTCATTTCGCACCATCTTCTTCCTCATTCTGCAGGGCCCCTCAGTCATCTCCAGCATCCACTTGTCCAGGTGGGAGCCTATGGGGGGACCCCACAAGCCTCTCTCTCGCAGCAACTCGTACTCAATCTGGGACCATTCCTCTGTCACGTACTTCAGCGCGTTCTGCTGACGCTGAACACAAAGACATGGCTCAGTTCACCTGCTAAACCTGATTCTGATATCAGCAGAGACATTTTCACTACACTACAGGAAAATGTGTAATAAGTCATAATTCTAGTAGCATTTTCTAGTGTGGCTTGAAGAGATTTGTGGTGGCAGCTACAGTAAAAGTAGTTCATGCTGTAAACTTAACAGCAAAGAGGGAAAGCAAAGGAACAAAAAGAAGGTAAAAGCTTTGGTTTTTGGTTTGCACTGTTAACTATACTTCTAAATGGCAAATATGAAGGAAATGTTCACACTAAACCCCTGAACAAGGATTTAAAGAATGAAACCGAACAATGTTTTCGAGGTTTTCCTGCCCATATTTACACTGCAGAGAGAAGTTTAATGAAGCAAAGTTTGGTGGTTGTATTTTTTTAACTAATTGCTCTCAATGACTTGCTTCTCTCAGAAGCTGATTTGTTCAGATTTATGTCATGCAGCTCAGCAACTGGTTTGAACCCAGTGCCTTTGGGATTGAATGTTTGGAAGAAACCACAGGGCACAAAGATTTCATTCTGGAATCATAGAACCAACTGGGTTGGAAGAGACCTCAAGGATCACCGAGTCCAACCCTACCGTGGTCACTAGACCGTGGCACTAAGTGCCACATCCAGTCTCAGCTTGAAAACCTCCAGGAAGGCACAGAGCAGCCACTTTCCATCACTGCACAGCACCATCAGGTTTTCTTTGAGTTACTCTACAAGCAGTGTTTGCACACACAAAGTTTGTCTGCACCTTCTCTTAGCTGCTGTACAAGATTTTAGACAGACAGTGCATTTCCAATCTCCCCCTTTTTGTTCTTTGATTATTCTTTTTTTACACTTCTAAGGAAATACTACATAAACTCTTGAAAAAAATAAGATTCAACATGCAATATGGCGACAAGAGTTTTCATTTACTGACAGATCAGATCCTCATTTGTTGATCTGATTGCAGTTAAAAATGCCCTAAAAAAATAACAATTGTATCTAAACATTCAAGCATTTCACCTATGATAACCCAGTATTTTCCAAGCCCCACACTGAGAAATGGCATCAGTATAAGCTAACAGGCTAAAGAATCGGTGTCAGGTCATCAGTCCCTCAAGTCTTACCTCCTGGTACTCTTTATACTGCATATCAACCAGGTCCCGAACCACTGCGATGTGAGTAAACATCCACTGGGAAATCTCCTAAGAAAGAGGGACAGAATGACAAAATGTACAGGAATATCCTTTAAAAATATCTGGCAAACACTTGAATAGTATTTGAAACTGGACTAATGGTTCAGATCATTCCCAAACAGCCAAAGATTGGCACGGGCAACTATTACCTTTCCCTGTTTCCTTTTAAGTAATATTCTGTGGATTCTGCCCAGTTTGCTGAAAGTCCTCAAGACACTCATCCCTCCTCACTCTGTCTCTCTGTTTTCTCTTCCTCCTCCCTCTCCTGACACATCCAGCAACAGTTCCCATCAGCTCATGTCTGTGAAAGGACTGAGAGCACTGACAATTCTTCATTTTATCAAAGCCACTGAGTAGTTTTCAGATCAGTAACAGAACTAGTAATGTATCTGTTTCCACAGGACACTTCCTGATGAAGTCATCAGGAGTTATCCATTTCCTTGTGGCAGGAATACACCTCGAACCAACATGTCCCCAGTGTTTCAAGTGCTAAATACAAGAACAGCTTAATCCTCCAAAACTTTCAAACCCTTCTTTGCTCTTTGCTTATTTTCAATGCCTGAAATACTTTATACTAACTCCTAGCAATGCCCCACTAGGTATTACTGAGAGCAGCACTGCTGGGCTACTCTGCTCTGGAAAGTATCTTGTTCTACCATCACATGTGTTTTCCATCACATTGTTTTGCTGAACTCTTCTCTGTGGTACAATAAAAACCACCTAATCTTGAGGGCAGGGTGGAAGAAAGGACAAACACTTGTCTCTCAGCTTCCATTTCAGTGCAGTATTGCAAACTGAATTTAAGACCCAGACTAGCAAAACCATAAAGCAGCTGAGCAGACTCACTAACAAAGAGTTTAACTCTTGGCTTAATGCTACAGATATGTATATAGACCTACTAGATTTAGGACACACAGAAGCAAAATGCCAAGTCTGCATAGTCAACAAATGTGAATAAAGGGAAAGAAAAACCAAGCACCAGATATCACTTCACGCTCTGCAAGATAGTTACCACAAACCCTGAACATACACAGCTGGATTTTAGACTTCATGCTGTATGTTGACAGAAATTACCTGTGTGGAGAGGTTGTGTTTGTTCAGCCCACTCTCCTTGCGGTTTCTCCTGGAACCAGTTAGTTTAGAGAGGCCAAATCCACTGCTAACTCGTGAAAGCTTGGACTGGGTGGTTGGAACCAAGGCCTCACCTCTACTGATGCATTTCTTCTCGTGAGCTGAAAAACGAAGTGTTGGGAACACTTTTTAGGTTGGTTTTTTCCCCTCCTCCCATTTTAGTTGCTTTTAAAAAACCATTCAAAACACTTCTGAAAATATATCAGGGAGATACTGGAAACCTGAGCAAGCATAAACTAAGAACAAAGCAGATCTAGAAGTAGAGAGACTGGAAAAACAAGTATTCTAGGTTTCCAAAAATGCTTTCTGTTCAGCCAGGTTCATCCCAATTACTTTAGAACTGGGTAATCATCAAGGGAGTCATGTCTATGGAATTTTAATGAGTTTAAACTCTGGCTAATTCAGTCAAGCAACAGCTCTTTATTACATGGGCACAGAGCAAACTTGTGCTTAACCTGTTGCCCACCAGGATTGTCCACCAGGATTCCCACATCCTCTTTCCATGCTGAACAGATTTCCCAGCCTAGAAGCAGTTACAGTATCACTACAGCCACAGAAGGGCTGCTCAGCTGCCCGTTTCCAGTCTCGTCACCAGTCCAAGCTTCAGCAGGCTGCAGCCAGACATGCCCAGGAGGATCTCCCACCCAGCCCTGAGAACATCCTACAATCATCCAATGCCTGTGGTTCACTCCAAGGAAATTTACCATTCAGAACACGTAAATCCTCAGTTACACTTACCCAAATGATTTTGCCAACACTTCAAACTTGCTTCCTCAATAAAAGGCCTTGCCATGGTTATATCCACTTGGCCACGATCATTGACAGGAAGTGTCACCTTGAAAACTTCTTCTAAAACCTGTTTTTTACTGTGGATCAACTCTGTCCACACTCTGTTAATGGCTTTTAAAAGAAGCTGACGACCTGCATAAATGCAAGACCAGAAACAGAAAGCTCTCTACAGTGTTCAAAAAATTGGTATTTTTATAGCAGTGAAATGAATAATTTCTGCAACTGCACTCTAGTTTCTTCCCCTCTTGCATGACATGTGAAATGCCTTTGGCCAGACTGTCTTTTTTTTGCCATTAATATGCTATCAGAAAGTATCTAGCAATTAATTTTGGCAATTTTTCCTCTGAGAATGTTGAACACTGATTAGTTGTGATTCATCTCCCATATCTACCTGTTTCTATTGCACTGTACACAGTTCATATAAAGCATGTTGTGTAAGTCTGGTGCATGTCCAGAAAACAATGAAGAGCTCTTACTCTTTATTTTATTTAATTAAAAACTAGTAACTTATTCTTGATGTGTCTATCTTGGTATTTCTAAGTGTCTTTTCATCTGTTTTTATACACACAGACACCCACTCACCCCTCCAGACAGTGACTGTGTAACACACATGTCCCACAACCTCCACCTCAGAGTAACTGGAGTAAAAGATTAGTGATGACAACACCAAAGTGGCATTAGCAGCATTTTGTGGCATTGCCACTGTCAGATTTACCTTCACTGACATCTTGATTGTAGATTCCATCTGGTTCTATATCAGAGGGGATCATAATGTGCCAAGTTGTCATTCTGGCTTCTGCTTCCAATCCAAACCCATCAACATTGCTGCAAATACACAAGGAACTGACCACCAGAAACAGACAAAACACCCCAACTAAAGGATTTGGTTCCCTGTAACAGCACCACAAGGATTAACACACTCAAAGTATCTTCACTTCTGTCCATTTGAGCTCTGACAATCTGTGCTCACAAGCTGAACCGAAGATTTCTGAGAAAAGGACATGCCATGGGCACTGGTGTCACGAGAAGAAGATGGTTTTATTTGAAGAAACCCAGAACAGATGAGGCCAGAAATGGAGAACATGAGGGTTTTGGCAACACTTGCCAAGTGTCTTTGGCTGAAGCACAAGTCGTGCATCTCTTTGGAGAGAAGAAATGCAAATGCCAGGTTGGCATTTGCAGCAATGCAGGAAAGTGGGTGTCTACAGCATTTGTTATGATTTACTGCATGACTGGCCTTACTCAAAGCTATACAGAGCAAATACTAAGACAGAGAATTTGCATGAAACGATCAACAGGCAATAAATCTAGTGACAGATCTGACTATTCATCACCCAGCACCAGTGCTTCTATCTTTAAAGACAGATCTGTCTATCTTTATTTCAAGTCATAAAAAGATAACAAAGCAGTTAAATACTTGTGTCAGTATTTTAAAACACCTCTGTAAAAGGAGGTAAAAATGTTCTCCATACCCAGGATCTTCAAACCTACTTTTGCTTCAAAATGAAGTTCTTAAGCTTGCTTGCAATTCACTGGCTGGAGAATCATAAACACTTCTCCAGAATTTGCTGACTGATTTGCAAGGTGAGTGTCACTGCTGAGAAAGAACAGGTTGTTTGAGTACTTCAGAGCTCTGGCATGAGCTCCTGTCTGAGGCACTTACCTTCCCACATGCAGATTAATCAAGCAGTGAGCTAGGCAGCTGATGAACTCCTGATCATGATTTCCAGGTCCCAGAATTAGGTTTCTGTTCACAGTGAGGACCCTCAGGGAATCGAGGAGAGCCACTTGCTGAGGGACAGTTTTGTGTGCTCTTGAGAACTGATACAAGATGGTTCTGTTCAGGCAGTGATAAATGGCATCCAGTGAGAGTCCCTGAGATCTTCTTTTTGACTAATATAAAGTAAAAAACCATGATCAGATAGCAGTACAAAATCATTTTACTGGCACACAATCTGCCCTTGAACTGAGCCAGGCTCATTTTTCACAACTGTGTTTTACTAAGAAGTGTCAATTCCATGAATTCCAAGGACTGAAATGACATTAATGATGAGACATATATGATTTTAACATCTATAAAGATGCTGCTGATTTGTAACAGTAAAAGTCTTCTAACCATCTCCAATCAAAGTGTCTGAGGAAGCTTCTCAAAAACATCAAGGTAAATTTAGTAACACCCAAAATTCATGAGAGGTTTCTTTCACTGTTTATTTTCTCAAAAACAATTGAGAGTTTTTACTCATATTAAAGCACTCCACATTGACAAGATGTGGTAAGAGAGCTCAGTAAAGAGAAAACCTGAGAAAGAACAGAGTATTTCTCTGCTGACCCAACATGTGTCACTAGTAGATTGCTTAGTGCAACCACTCTGTGCATTTAAACACAACCTGCAAAAATGGTTCCACAGGCAGGGCAAGAGAGAACTCCCTCACCTGTGCGATGAGCTGGATTATGAAGTCCACAAGAAGTTTGGATTCTTTGTTGAACATGCCCTGCCAAAGCTTATCCACCACACGCTGTGTAAAGTAAAACACATTGTTCACCAGCACTTGGTAGCTTCCTCCACTTGTTATGGGCAGAGATGCATCCTCACCTAGGGAACAAAAAACCCCAAAGTTGTCTTCATTCATCCAAAAAACCCTCTGCATAAATACACTCACTTTAGTCTGTGCTTTCTAGGCTTCTGTAAAAAAGAAACAAATCCAATCAAAGATAAAGCTAAAGCCTCATGGCTTCCCTACAATGAGCTTTGATGGTAAAGAAACATGGGTCTGGATTTATTTTATCATAATTCTGGATTTATTTTATCAATGAACTGCACCCAGAATAAGAAAAATTACTGCTGTGGCAAGAAATGGTCTGAACAGAAATGAACAAGGAGCAATGGGCACAAATTGAAGGAGGGAAATTGAGGTCAGATCTTAGGCAGAAGTTTTCCCTGTGGGGGTGGTGAGACCCTGTCCCAGGTTGCCCAGGGAGGCTGTGGCTGCCCCAACCCTGGCAGTGTTCACAGCCAGGTTGGCTGAGCCTTGAGCAACCTGCTCTGGTGGGAGGTGTCCCTGCCCAGGGCAGAGGTTGGGGCTGGATGAGCTCTAAGCTCCATTCCAACCCCTAAAATTCTGTGAGTATGAAATGCATGCAGCCCCATGACACCTAGGATCATGATAGAGCAGACCAAGAGCTCCTGGGAAGTCTAGCAGGCCACCATGAAATCCAACTGGGCCCCTGAGCAGTGATATTTCTCCAGGATTCCTTCCTGACCACTGAAACCCATGCACTGGTGGGACAGCCTACTCTACAGACATTCAGCTTCTAATTCTCTTCCTGTCCATTTATCCATGGAGTGCTAATCCTTTTTCGTGGGGTGTTGCCTTCATAATAAAACAACAGCAAGAGGAAATAGAAACAAAGCCAGGTTCTAAAAAAACAGAAGTCCAACCAGTCATAAATTGACAGAAGCTCCTCTGCCAAGGCACAAGGACAAGAGAGATGATGCAAGATCCAGTTTCAGTTATTTTCTGATGTGACTGCAATTTGTCTGACTTACATATCCAAAACATTTATGCCATGTAGTTTTTTTTTACTAACCTATTTTACAACTTTGGCACAATCAAGGTAGTGAGGGAACATGCAAGCACAGCAACACCATTTACACATCAAAGGGAAGGGGAAAAAATAAAGACAATCAAGTTGCAAGAAAAGAGAACAACAAAAAAGTCACAGAATCAAAACCTTGTGTTCAGATCAATAGGCTGGTAATTAAACTTTGCTGCATTACCCAATAAAACATCAGCTGCAAGCAAGTGGTCCATCACTCCATCCAGAACATAGGTCTGAAACTCCTTCTGCTGTGTTCGTGTTGATCTTTCAGGGGATGCCTGATAAAAGACATTAAGGTAATTAATATCTCTGGAAAAAAAAGAGGGAGAGGGAAGGTGTTCTAGGTGATTTTCTCTTTTCTCAACTCTTGTGAAATCCTCCTTTTTCTCTTAACATTCTGTCTCAAGTAAAAAGTTTAAAAAGTAAAAAATTTAAGTGTGCACATCAACTACACATTGGCTGTAAGGTCCATTCCAACCCTTAAATTCTATGATTCTGTGATTCTATGAGTACACACAAGTGCTGGGAGTGTGGGCCAGGGAGGAGAAGTGCAGGAAACATTCTCAGAAGACACTGGGATAAACCCTCTGCATTTGTTTCGTTAGGTTTTATCCATTAAAGAAAGGTGAACAAACTATTTGAGACACTAGTGTTTGTTTTTCTTTTCCCACTCTTATTTCACGACCATTCTATGGATTCCCAGGTCACCACTACTCTAACTTTGAAAGGGAAATAGAGGAAAATATTTTAGGGAATATTGTGTCACAACAAGTTCAAACAATAAAACCCAAACAAAACCCAAACCCCAAAGAAACTGTACCTCCAGCAGAAGATCTACCAGAGGAGTCTGTTTGCTGGCTGGTGTGAGACACAGGTTATCAATGATCATCACACGCATGAAGTCGAACACAAACTTCTTGGCAGGATGGTTGGTCAGGTAGGTCTTGGTGCCAACGTTGCAGTATTCTGACTGGCTCCTGTTCATGCCAGAATCAGCTGCAAAGGCTTTAAACTCTTCAGCTGGGGACCCAACCTCATCATCAAGATCAGTGACCTGTGAGAAACAGCATGTTAAAGAGAACAGCAGAGTAGAGAGCAGCAGATCAGTGGCAGTTTCTTCACTTCTCTATGCTTTGCTTGTCTTTCCAAGCTTATCCCTTCACATTTTGCTTCTTAAGAAGCCTTTTTACAAGACTATGCTGTTCAGGATCATTCCCTAATACACAAAGAAGAAATATCCAGTTTCAGATTCCCAAGGCAAATGATAATCAGTGAACACTGGGCATGAGTTACATTTCACATTCACTGACCAACAAGAACTACTTGGGCAATTTCCAGATACTTGGCAAAAATAAAACTTTCTCATGGCAAAAAAAATGAAAAAAAAAATGAAAAAAATGAAAAAAGAAAACTTTTAAAAAAGTTTTTAACTAAAGCAGTTAAAATAAAATCAAGACAGAAGGCAACTGAAAAAGGCCATCAAGCTTACATGACAGAACAAAAAAAGAACTGAGCCTTTTCTTTTTGCAATACGATACCTTCACCAGAGTGCAGTTATGGGTAAGCCGGTTTCCCAAAAATCTCTAAAAAAAGAAAACAAAAAAGGGTCTCCACAGCTTTCCCATTTCTGATGAACAGAAATCCAAAAGACTCTTTAACTCCCTCCTCCAAATAAAGAGGAGCCAACAATTTCCCTCACCAGGCCAATCGCGCCCCAGCTCACACGCAAAGGAACCAAAGGCTCTGCACTTGTGCTGGGCTTGAGGAGGAGAGTTCTCTCCACAAACTCACAGAAGCCCAAATGTGTACTCTCTCTAGTTTTAATAGCAACCCCAGAAGAGCTGAAAGATCAGCTAAGAATTTTCTCTCGAGGCTGAATTTGGGTTATGATATTTTGTGATCTGGCTGCTCTTTAGCTGCTTCCCAAGGGATTGATTAGTGCCACACATTTGGGCAGAGGAGTAAACCAATTTGCTGGAGGAGTAAACCAATTTGGAGTCGAGAGAGACCTCAAACAGCCAAGAGCTCAAGTTGTCAGGCCATTACACAAAGTTTCAAGGGATCTAGTCGTTAAAGCAAAACATGCTCAGAGACACAAGTCTCTAAATCTCTGTATAGGTGAATGCCAAACCAGCATTACCAGTTTATAAGTGGCACTTTTTTTTGAGAGAGCTCCTAAAACATTTTATTTACATAAAGTAAAACATCCTGTCTTCATGAGAGACTCATCAGCATGCACTGTTACAATTTGATCTCCCACTTTTATTGACAACTAAATGATGCCACCAGTAACTATTTCCTGAAGTGTTTTATCATACCCTCCACAGTTCAAGCATTTGGCAACCTGTAGCCTAACTATCCTTACATGTTCTTAATGAAGTTACTTTTAGATGTTGACTAACAATATCTGTTTGTTTCCTGTCCATTCACCTTCTAGAAACAGTATTGTTTGTAAATGACACTGAGCTGACAGAATACTTCAGGCAGCAAAGTTGAACTCACATCCTCTCCTGGCTTGAACTCAATAGTTTCCAGGAAATACAAGAACACTGTTTTGTGGTTAGGCCACAAAAGCAGAAATGGGAAGTGGGAGGAAAAAGAAATTTTAGATCTTATCTCATCCTCCAGAGCAAAGGGCTGAAAGCACAGGCTGACTCAGCCTCTTTTGCTTTTGTAAATCTGAGCTAATATTACTCATATAACTGAAGATAATGGTCTGCTAGAAAACAAATCAGCTGTGTGTGCTCCCTCTGAAATGCTGCTTCAGATGTCTCTGCACAGCAACTGGCTGCCCTTGACTTGAACAGGCACTTCTCTCAGCTCCAAACCCCAAGAACAAACAGCCCAGCCTTGATGCTGACCTCTGTGGCAGGGTCAGAACAGCTTTGTCTCTGGTAATTGATAAATCCTCAAAAGGAACATTGAGGAGGGAAATAAAACAGCTAAGTAGTTGGATTTCCTACCATCTCAGAGTAAGGTCGTATGTTGAAGGGAAACACTGTTGCTGCCAGTGCACACAGGAACTCTGGACTCATCCACAAGGAGATGAGGTCGGGCACATTGTGATAGAGATAGCGAAAGAACTGCATCAAGGTGACTGGATACTCTCGAAGCCAAGAGCCTTCTTCCTCTGACTGCCAAGGCTAGGGTGAGAAACAAACACCAGGTTAGCACAGATGGCACTAACTGAAGAATGTTTCAGAGAGGAGGTGCAGCAAGAGAAGCTGCATGTAATCAAACACACTGTCAAACATGGAATGACATGATCGTGACACATGAGCAAAGATGGGACCAAATGTGATCAACCACATGGACAAGCAGAACAGAACTAAGACATTGGAGATGGGGCTGGGAATATGAGCAGCTGTGAAAAGCACCTCCAGAACATGTCAGATGTGTGTTGGAGTACTTGTCAGAACACATGACTGAAGGCACAGTGTCTGAACATGTGACCTAACAGGTGATCAAACAAGTGACAGAAAATGTGTTTGAGCACATCACCAACAAGAATGTGTACTGCAACAGGTCATGGAGACATAACCAGTACACATGTCCAGCAGATGCTTCTGAACATGTGAACATGGGAGAAACATGAAAGCAATAGAGCACACCACAGACACATGACAACTCAACAGGTGCTGCTTTTCAAACATGGAATGAGACAATTTTCAGCAGATAACACACTCTGACTTCAGGGAAATACAATATTTCCCCGCTGAGAAACCAATGTTCACTACTTTTGACATTAGATTCAAAGCTGAGAAGACAGTAAATTCATTTCCTGGCCGTAAATTCTTTTCCTCCAGCATGTGTCTATTCATAGTCAGGAGACTTCTCTGCATGTGGAAGGTTCATGCACAGAATCTGCAACTCACACAGCTCTAAGCAGATGGGATAGAGAGTCTCAAACATTCCCCCATGATGTTAATCAGGAAATAAATTCAATTATCTCTGTCAAGGACATTTTATCCTTTCACTTTCTTGTTTTGCTTTAATAGCAGCTAAACACAAAGCCTTTTTGTGAAAAAACCACGTTAATTTTGCAGCCACTAATAATTCTACAGGTACTAGGGGGAAAAGGTAGCATAGAATAACCCACTAAAATGACAATTTTCACCCAAGCATTATAAGCCTAACTCACAGCTGGGTTTGTCATGGCACTAACAAAACCTCAGCTTTGCTCATTTGGCTTTTTACTGCATGGCAAACTTGAACAACTCAGTATATGCAAATACAAGCAACATCTTCTATGCTTACAGAATTCAGCATGCTCCTCAGCATTCCCAGTAACAGGAAGGCAGCTTCTGTGCAGACACTGTGTATGGAGGAGGTAACAGTGCCACAGGAGGCAGGAACTCCAAATATGAATGTCCAAATAGAGTCTAAGTCAAACTGGAAGAGGTGAAAGAGAAGAAAGAAGACATGAGATAAACCCTTCCTCCTATGGAGTTGGACACTACTTTTTATCACACAAACAATATGCTCACTTAGCAGTATCTAAAAAATTCATTCTTTTGCCTCCTCCAAACTTTACCACCAAAGCTTCACATGAAGGTTATGACTCACAGAAGAAAATCCCCTTTAACTCTCACCTTCTTCAAGTATTTAAGTGTTTTGAAACAAAACATGTGCTGGACAATCACCTCAGTTTACTTCACTCACATCTAGCAGTAAAACCCACATGGTACCCCATGAGCAACACAAATGAATCAAGTTGCATTTTCCAGCAAGTCCGAATAATTAAATCAATGAAAAAAATAACCTCTAACATTAAGAACACTACAGAGTAGCTGACTTTAGATTTGATTGAACAGCATCAGGCTCCAGGGCTGTAAGCAGAGGAGTGAGCCTTACTTCATGGCAGCAGTGCTGAATGTGCTGCCAAGTATTCCTCTTGAGAAAAGAGGCAAGGCAGAACACCTTCCAGTCCAAAATGTTTACTTTTCAGCTCTCACTGCCTCCATTCCAAGCAGGCACTCTGCTGGAGTGTGGCTTTCCTCCATGAAGTACTACCCCCAAGGCTTCCTAGCACTCAGCTGGAGACCATATAATATCTGCTCATTTACATACAACTCAAACAAGCCCACAGTCAACCTGTTCAGAATACGAACAAATGTTTTCCAGCACCAGCCGAGTTGTCTCCCTATAAAAGCACTTAGACTTTCTGAAATAAAAGCTACTTTATTTGGTCTGCAACCTTCTGAACTCTCTTTAACACAGCAACTCCTCACTCTTTAAAAATCAGAATTTTAGGGGTTGGAATGGACCTTAGAGATCATCCAGCCCCAACCCCTGCCCTGGGCAGGGACACCTCCCACCAGAGCAGGTTGCTCAAGGCTCAGCCAACCTGGCCCCCTGCCGGGTTGGGGCCAGCCACAGCCTCCCTGGGCAACCTGGCACAGGGTCTCACCACCCTCACAGGGAAAACTTCTGCCTGGTATCCAACCTAAATTTCCCTCTTTCCATTTGTGCCCATTGCCCCTTGTCCTGTCCCTGCAGCTCCTAACACAGATCCCTCTGCAGCTTCCCTGGAGCCCCTTCAGCTCCTGGAAGGTGCTCTGAGGTCTCCACACAACCTTCTCTTCTCCAGGCTGAACAGTCCCAACTCCCTTAGCCTGTCTTCACTGGGGAGTAAACAAATAAAGCAAAACAACACCCACAAAACCCCCACACAACCAAAGAAAGCAAGCAAAAAATTATGTCCCCTTCCATGTCCACCCCACACCAGGTTGAACCAGTGACCTGCTTCTCCATGGAGCAGAATGACACCAGTGACAGCTGAGCCAGAGCAAGTTGACTTCCACATACCCCCACAGTCCTCCCACCCCAACAGCTCAGCACTAGACACCACATCCTGACTGTGACTCAGCTGCAGAGAAGAAGGAGTAGGCCTGGTTAATCCATTAGATTCTTTCAGGACAGACAGAACCACATGTACATCTTGCTAGATAATCCCTACCTGGGAACCCTGATTACACTGGCTGCTGCTGACAGGTGCACTGACCTGCAGGTATTCAGGCAGTTCAGTGACTGGCTGCTGCAGGAAAAGGGCCATGAGAAGGAAATAGAGTGCAGGCACGTTGGTGTGCTTCGGGAGCAGGGACTGCAGGACAGGGAAGCCTGGGAAGTGACAAGCATCCCGGTTGATCTCCCGGAGCGTGGATCTGCCACCAGCACTCCTGCCAACATTGAACCCTAGGGGGAAAAACAAACACAAAGCCAACAATGTTAACAGGAAATTGCCTGCAGGGATCATTCTTACTCACGTGGTGAACTTGAGAGGAAACCACCTAGGAAATTAATGCTGGAAACAAGAAGGGAATGGTCATAAGCTGAGCCAGGGCAGAGTTAGATTAGATGTTAGGAAAAATGTTTTCCCTAACATGGGTGTTCAGGCACTGGGATATTGCCCAGGGAGGTGGTGGAGTCATCATCCCTGGAAGTGTTGAAGAAGTATCTGGATCTGGCACTGGAGGATCTGGTTTAGGGGTTCCAGCAGGGACAGGTTCATGGTTGGACTCAATGATCTTAGAGGTCTCCTCCAACCCTGATGATTCTGTGACTCTATGAGTGTGTGCACAGACTGTCACACACATGTGACACCATTCTGCTCCAGGTGTCTCGGTTTTTAAGCATTAAAAACTAAAGGAAATTATTGCCTTCCAGCACCACACAGATGACACTGCTCCACACAGAACTGCCTAAAGCAACTGCAGGCACACACAGATCCCTCTTCTGGCTATCACCACCAGTTCTGACTTTTAAAACACCCAAACTTCTGAAAAAAGACATTTTGCTGGCTGAGAGAGAAGTATCCCCTTAACCTCAGTTACACATTTATATCACCAAGCAGCAATCCCATGGCCCATTCAAGCCTATGGGCAGCTAATTTGTCTCCAAAGATGTTTCAGGGCCATCTTACTTCAGATGTTTTGTTCATGATTAATCAGCTGATATTAAATGCTCTTAGTTTAACTCAAGTGCTGCCAGAGGCACAAAACTCACCTTTTGTGACCCTGCTTCCACTTAATGGCCTATTTAAAGAAAGGATCTAAAATACTACACCAGGATGGCAGAAGCATTTATTTTCAAGGCAGAAAGGAGGCAGGAAGACAGTTCAGTCTCCACATCAGCACAGTGAGCCTTTCTCCTGACACTGCCAGAGGTCAGGCTGTTCTTCTGAGCTTAAAACACAGATACACTTTCCACCAGAAATTCACTTTTTAAATAGAAAACATCCACGAGGAATGAGACTAATGAAATCCCTGCTATGAAGTTGAGGGAATTCCATCAGTAACCTTCAGTAAAAAGGCTCTTATTTGGTTTCATGAGGAATCTTGGGGCCAAAATGTTATGGTTTATTAAAAAACACAGGGTACAAAAATAAGATAATCTGTCACTATCAGTTGATGAGACATGAGTTTTAAAAAAAATAAATCTGTTTTGGCCACAGCCTAGCTCGGATTTAATTAAAGTGATGCTATTATAAGAAAATTAGGAAAACTCTACAAATGCTCTTCAAATATTTCTTCCTCCTAATGGGGAGGTGTCCCTGCTGTATCAGGATGCTCTGCCTTGCAATGGGGTAAAACATCTTGATAAATGCTCTATTTGCAAAGCCTGCTAGCCACATTTTGCACTTCATTTTGTTGAACTCCATGAAGTTTGCATTGTTCCACCTCTCAAGCCTATCCAGGTCCCTCTGGATGTCCCATCCCTTCCCTCCAGCTGTGACTGCCCCACACAGCAGTCAAGGTCCTTTTTATGTGAACAAAAAATTTTTGCATGTGTTATATGGCTCCAGAAAAACTGTTCTCTTTAATCTCCCTATCTCATTATTAATGCAAAGAACCATTCTGTGCTCCTGGCTGGATGTCCTCAGGGATATATTATGGGAAACTGTAAATAGAGAGACTTAATAGAGAGTTCTGTTTATGCAAAAAATAATGAGGTGGCATATTTGGAAATCTATCAAAGAGACCTAGCAGGAAAAAATACTTTATTTTTTTAAAATATTTTGCTCTTTGGATTTCAGGAAGAGCTCTCTTCCTGAAGATCACTCCAGCAACACTTTACAATGATTTCCTTGTAATAAACCAATTCAGAACAACCTTTAGCACAGAATCAGATCATGTCATGCTACAACACAGTGAGGTGGCTCCTTGTACAGTGGTTTTAGGAACAACAATTAAGCTAAAAGTACTATTGATACCACTGTCCTGACCTAAAGGCTGTTCAGGCTCATGAAGTCTACCATTTAATGTCACTAGCTTTGCACCAGGGCCTGAATTGACACTCATCTGAAAAGCACTACCTTATTTGGACTGAAAAAACCCAACCAGCTCTGTGGGAAATTGCTGCTAAACCTGTCTACAAAGACTTGGCATCCATTTGGAGATGCACTGCAGATACCTTAGAGATGTTCAAAATGGAGCTGGTAGCACTTAGGCCTTATAAAGTGAATTCTAGGTCACAGAGGGTAACCAAGAGGTCTGAGACCCTGCAGAAATGAGACTTTAAGAACATGCAAAAAAAACCTTTAATAAGACTCAGGGTGTGCTTGAGTAAGAAAGAAGACAGAGAGGGAGAGGGAAAGAAAGGCTGAGGTGATACTGTGAGCACAGGAATTCCCAATATAGCCAAAATCCAAAGTGGTAAATCTGATTGGCACAGAACTCACTGGACAAAGCAGCTCAGTTGTAGCAATGAAAAGGAAACAAACAAGTAAAATTTCGTGAATCATTACTAACTGTGTACATAAGGTGCTATGCTATAGAATGATAGACTTTTAGGGGTTGGAGGGGAGCTTAGAGATGATCCAGCCCCAACCCCTGCCCTGGGCAGGGACACCTCCCAACAGAGCAGGTTGCTCAAGGCTCAGCCAACCTGGCTGTGAACACTGCCAGGGTTGGGGCAGCCACAGCCTCCCTGGGCAGCCTGGGACAGTGTCTCACCACCCTCACAGGGAAAACTTCTGCCTGGTATCCAACCTAAATTTCCCTCCTTCAATTTGTGCCCATTGCCCCTTGTCCTGTCCCTGCAGCTCCTAACACAGATCCCTCTGCAGCTTCCCTGGAGCCCCTTCAGCTCCTGCAAGGTGCTCTGAGGTCTCCACACAACCTTCTCTTCTCCAGCCCCAACAGCCCCAACTCCCTCAGCCTGTCCTCACAGGGGAGATGCTCCAGTGCTCTGAGCAACTTTGTGGCCTCCTCTGGACTTGCTCCAACAGTTCCATGTCCTTCTCACATTAAGGCACCAGAACTGTGTGCAGTATTCCAGGTGGGTCTCACCAGAGCAGAGGGGAAGAATCACCTCCCTTGACCTGCTGCCCACACTCCTGTGGCTGCAGCACAGGATTCCACTGGCTTTCTGGGCTGAGCTCACACTGCAGTTTATGGACACTTTCTCACCCACCACCCCCAAGTCTCTCTCCTCATCGCTACTCTCAGTTCCTTCCCCACCCAACCTGTAGCTTTTGCATCTGCAGTTCAGATGTGCCTGCCCATGGGACATACTGAGCCTTACTATAATGGTATCACGGGCTTTGTGCAGATGATGAGCTAAGGCTGAACTACAATGACATTTGTGTGATGTCAACTGCAGGGCAGTTTTGCCAAACCACTCCCTTTGGCCTAGGAAATCTAACTCCTAGTTGTAAGAAAAATGAAGTGCAGCAGCATCTGATGGCAGCACAGACCACAGGAACAGGAAGGATGCATCTGCCAGGCAGAATTCCTGCAGTAACCCCCACCTCAATACAGGTTCACACACACTCCCAGCAATCCCTGAGCCATAGGGGGCTGAGATGCATACCTAGCACAGTGCCAATCTTGTTGGTCAGGACAGAATCTGTTTGGTCGAGCCATCCTCCACCACTGAGCCCCTCCTTGAACTTGATGAGGATGGACTGATTACTCAACAGGACCACCAGAATTCGCATGGCTGCTGTGACTGTGGTGGAATGCAGATGTTCTTCCATAAACATCATAATCCAGTCAAAGCCCAGTGTCTTGACCAGCTCTTCACAAGCCCTAAGAGAGGAAAAAAATAAAAAAGTCACATTTTACAGTATTTAGTTTCCTACCAGACAGGAAAAACCACTGTCTCCACTGCAGAGCAAACTTCAAGGTTTAACTTCACAGTGTGTCCAAGTCTCTGCTCCAATTTGCCATATAACTCTCTGACCTCATTAAACTGTAAAATCATCTTCCCTCACATGCAATTTTAAGGAACTCAGGGGCATTCTAGGGTCAATGCTCCTAACAAAACCCCCTACTGAAGACATTTGATCTCAATCAAATGAGAAGTGACCATCCCACTTGTCTAAAAACACAAGTTTACTCTTTGACAGATTTTATTTTCTCTACAGCCACTCATGAAGCTATGAGAAAACAGCACCATGAATCATATATTCCATTTCTACTAGAGAACCCAAAGGTAATTCAGTGACACCTGCATAAATGATTCAATAGTTGCTATAAGATTATGCACTTCAAGTAGTGAATCAAATGGAGGATGTGCAATTCTCCCCCTTGAAATAAAAAATTATATCCTTTTTCTACCTCAAGGGTCTTTTTTTACTTACTGTAAATTAACAGTTGTCTTTTCTTTAGATGTATAGAGAAGTTTCAGAAGGATATCTAAGAGCCTGTTGCGCAGTAGAATAAGATTGGCTGAAACAAGTCCTCCAAAATCATCCTCTGTTCCTAAATATTTTTAAAAAAAAGAGGCAAAATTAGGTTTTTGGAACTTGGGCATTTTCAAGGCTATTCATAAATCCCATTCCTAAGCAAATGCAACCTGACAAATGCAGGCTGGGACAGAGTGGCTGGAGAGCACCAGGCAGAAAGGGAGTTTGGAGAGACACAGAGCTGAACAGGAGCCAGCAGTGTGCTCAGGGGGCTGGGAAGGCCAATGAAAATGCACTGCATAAGCCATTTTTCTTTACGAAAACAACAGTAGAAATGGTCTCAAAACAATTCAATATAAGCATTATTGTAGGACAAGAATATTTGGGTTTTGGCCTAAAAAGCCCCAACTGGACTGTCTTAGTTAATTCTTTCACTTCCTCCACACCTGGAGGGTAGAAGCACCTAGTAATTGGTTTGGTTTTTTTTTTTCTCTCCCTACAAAGAAGTAGAGATGCACAGCTGATTTGAAGGAGCATGTGGAGGAAATAAAACAAAACCAGACACTATTAACTGAAGGAAACAAAAGAAAAGTACGTGGGTTTCGCTCTGCTTTGCACTAAGTGTTGAAAACTGAGGTACCACTACTAACTGGCAGCCAGGACATACCAAAATCAAACACTGCTAATGACTCTGTCTGCATTTCATGTATTCAAGCACAGAAGAGACCACAAAGTCTTTCTGTTCTAAGTAATGTCAACACTCACCACTGTCAAGCTTTTCTTCATGGTTTATTTCCATGACCACGAACTTCTCACAGACTGCAAACGTAGGTAAAGTGGAAGAGATGAACTGTCCAAACCTTGATGTACACAGAAAAAAGATCACTCATTGATATGACAGATGCACTCTCACCTATCAATAATCCTCCTTAAACAGAAAACCATAACACTAGTGACAGAGATATATCCCATGCTGTCAGCCTTCTCTCCTCTGAAGATTGAGGAAAATGGTCTCCATGTAAAGTTACTAAACAAAACCCAAATTAACTTGTAGTAATTAATTGAATCTTTGCATAGGGCAGGAAAGGGACCCTGAAAATGTTAGGGTTTAAGAAAGGAAACTGGGAGAGGCCACCAAGTCCTAGTAGAAGGAACACCTCAAATTGAAGAAAGGAGAACAAAACGTTATTCTCAAACCCTTACAGCCAACAAATGTTATGTCAAAGCAGTGATCACTCACCCCTAGAATAACATCTATGTCTACACCTTTAGCTTAGGTAACACAAGGTCATGGTTTGCAATGACAAGACATTGATGTACTACTCAAAGGAGATGTAATATATTTATCTTTCCTCTACAATAACCTGAAATGATGCTTAGCTAGTATAACTTTTCCAAATTTATGCAGCATTTAATATGTTTTATTTCCAGGAAGGAGAACAAAGAACACTCAGACAGGCATTCTACGATCTGTCCTGTCACCATTTAAGCACAAAATCAATGTGTTTACTCTCTTTTTTTGTCCTGTAGAGTTAAAAACAGCTAAAATGATCAGGCTGAGGCTTCTGATACCTTTAATTGTACTGTGAGAAGCTGAAAACATGACCAGTTGCATGCACAGAACTCCCCAGCCCTGCAATATTTTATCCATTTCCATTATCATGGAATGGGAGATGAGAAAAATCAAGTTATCAAGTTGAACTGATCTTAAAGCATTTCAAATACTCCTGTAGGTATGAATGGCAATAATCTGTGTGATTTACATCAGTCAGAATTCACAGTCCTATATCTGACAGCCTTAAGGGGTTTTTTTTTATGCAGTGATGAGTAAGAAAAAATCTGGAACTGAACTTGTCATTCCAATTAGTAATCACAACTGCATTTTAACCAGAGCTATCTTGATAGCCCAATCTTAAGTAAGATTCCATGGGATTTAAGAGAAGTGCTCAGTGCTTCACATGGATGTGGGAGCTGCAGTTCAGCACCTGGAGAACATTCAGCCAGTTTGATCATTCACTCACACTTGGTCAGATACAAACTGAAAATAATAAGCACATCAAGGCTTTAACAAAATTATTGCCTATGTCTAGTTTGATCTAGTTCCTGGAAAAACACCAAAACAGACCATGAGCCTTCCATGTTACATATGCCACAGCAGTATCACCAGTAAGTATTTTTGACCAAGATCACCAACACAATAAAACCCAGACAGACAAGAAAAACAAGAATTATCACAGGTGGGGGCTACCTGAGTAAGTCATAGCTGCTAGGGAAGCCTTGAAGCAGGAAGCTCAGGACGTTACTAATGGCAGCAATAGTGGGCTGGGACAGGGACATGTCTCGAAGAGTCAAGAGCAGCCTTGGGATGAGCTGAAATTCCCTCATTAGCTTGGCATTCTTTGCTGCTTCGCTGGAAGAAGGAAAGAAAGGAGGAGGCAGTTGAAAACTGGAGCATCCTCTACATGTTACCTAACCCTGTAACTAACTCCCATTTCTAGGCTTGCAACAGTTCATACCTTGACTCAGTCAACAGTTCAATGAAGTGCTCAAATAATGACAGATGAAGCTCATAGGGTGCATGGAGCCAGACCTGAAATACAGAACAATGAGATGTTTTGTACACAGATCAACTTGTAGATTAAAAACTGACATTAACACAGCAAAGGTTAAGAAAGGCCTGAAGAGATTAAAAGCATTTGTCTACAGGACTATTCACCTGGCCACAAAGAACCACACAGTGGTTCCAAACATGCTCTGTAAGCATCTCATGCTGAAGACTTTGCAGGAGCTCTAAACAAAAGTTACACACTATCTGGAGCATCTCTTTAAACAGAAGGTGCAATGACTTCAGAGGAACCATTGGGGTCTACAAGGCTGATGAGAAATGCTGTGCTAAGTTTATTTGGCTGAAGTGAAGGTTTTTGTCTTTGAAAAATTAACTTAGTATCTTCTGCCAAGATGAAATTCAAGGTCTTCCCTGATTTTGATTTATTTTTCCTTCACCCAGCATTTCCTGCATTTAAATTATTTAACTTCTCTATCCCCAAAAAACAAAAATCAATTGTTCCATCACTAGAAGTAATAAAAGATATAAAAGCCAGAAAGCTATAACTGCAAATCTTAACATTGACTTGCTATTGAACACAGAATAATTAATACTTTAATTTGCTGCATAGAACTGGCTGAAATGAAAAGCTTTCAGCTTTTGCTTTTCTTCCAATCTCAATAATCTAAAACAATGAGAACAAATCTTTTCCCTTCCCTGTTCAGCATGAGTAAGAACATCTAATTTGTCCAATTTACATACTTCAAAATCACAGAGCAGATCCTGGAAGGCAGCAGAATTTGGAATAATGGATGTCTCATGTCCACTATCAACAGTTCCCACCAAGGAAAAGGTCAGATGGAGTATGTGGCTGTTCAGAAGGGATCGTTTCTTCTTCAACAGCATTGCCAGCAACTAAACAAGGAAACAGAAAAGCAATTAGCAGCCTGTGAGCACAAGCAATGTCCTCTAAGCACACAGAAACAGGGATGAAAGTGTGTGTCCCTTCTGAGAAGACTCTTGAAGAATGTCTGATGTTTGACACTCTTCATGAAAGACCTTGAAAGTGGCATCAGAGTTGATGACAAAAGAGGCACATCCAGGACACACTCCAGCTCACAAAGCATCTGCTCTACAATGCAGGCAGGATCCAAGCACACACCCCTCTCAGCTCTCTGGCAGTCAGTCACAGTTTGGAACAGCACATGATACACTCTCAAACACTTGTGCTCCTGGACAGCAAACATGGGCATAGCAGATTAGAGCCCTGCATGCCCAAAGAGAGGGTTTCAGGTACTGAAAAAGAGTAACATCAATCTAAATAAGCCTTTTTTCTTGCTACACTTTGCTGCCCTAAGCATGACTGCAGATGTTGTCCTTTCAAGTCCATGTTTCTGCTCTAACTTCTTCCAGTCTGGGTCGGGAAAGAACCATTTGCAGAGGTACAATGACAATTTCTTGCCTTCTGATGCAAACTTGTTAAAACTCTCCACACACTGTCCTGTTCAGCTTCACAATCCTCAGCAAAGACACCAAAGGAATAGAAATTTCTGGGAATCTCTCTCAAACCACAGGATTTGCTGATGTCAATACAAGTGGAATGTAAGGTCGTGTGTGATGACCCACTGACTACTTACAGGGCAAGGAGGACAATGTCTAGATTTGTTTGGTCAAAGTAAGTCAAAGTCTGCAACAGGGTACCTGGAATAATGTCTTGATGTAACTGTACTAGGCATTAGCATTACAAGGTTTGTGCTGCCCAAACCACTGCACGAACTTTCCATTCCAGTAAAGCAGTTCTTCATGGGAAACACAAAGTGCATTGCTCATGTGAAGGTCATTGCAAATCAGTCTAACAACTCTTCCACACAACTGACTGCACTTTCCCATGCCAATGCCGAATTAGTAAGTCTTCAGCTTGAAAGTGTGCAGAGTCACTAACTGCAAAGTCTGTGCAGTCTCAGTTCAGGAGGGACATTGAGGTGCTGGAGCAGGTCCAGAGAAGAGCAACGAGGCTGGTGAAGGGACTGGAGCACAAGTGCCATGAGGAGAGGCTGAGGGAGCTGGGGGTGTTCAGCCTGGAGAAGAGGAGGCTCAGGGGAGACCTTCTCACCCTCTGCAACTCCCTGACAGGAGGTTGGAGTCAGGTGGGGGTTGGTCTCTTCTCCCAGGCAACCAGCAGCAGGACAAGAGGGCACAGACTCAACCTCTGCCAGGGGAGGGTTAGGTTGGAGATTAGGAAGAGATTTTTTACAGGGTGAGTGCTCAGGCATTGGAATGTGCTGCCCAGGGAGGTGGTGGATTCACCATCCCTGGAGGTTTTCAAGCTGAGACTGGATGTGGCACTTAGTGCCATGGTCTAGTGACCACGGTAGGGTTGGACTTGATAAACTTTGAGGTCTTTTCCAATCCAGCTGATTCTATGATTCCTCAAACTGATGAGTGTAGGAATCCACTCGGTTGGTTTTCTTCATATGACCCTATCCTCCTCTCTTCTTGGCAGATCACAGTGACAGAAGCTCCCAGGCTTGCAGGGGTGGGCTCAAAACCAGAGGAAAAGAGTCCTCAGAGTACCACAGTTGTGCTTTTCAGTGCTGCTAATGGAGCCTCAGTTTCAGCAAATCAGATAAATGTGCACAATGTCTTAGCAAAAATCTTTTCATCCTCTCCTTTCAAAGCCATCCTAAATAACTCATCTACACTAATTAGCCAAGAGGTCAGTACACTTAAGAACACAAACTCAAGTTACCACAACACAACAAGGAATTTCCATGGGAAGTGCTGAGACAGACAGTGAAATCCAATGGGCCTGATCTGTTGGAAGGTATTTCCTACATACCTGATAACCTCTGATTCTTTCCATCTCTTTGCTGGCCAGTGGGTTGCTCTTCACCACACAGACCAAGGCCTTCACAGCTGCATACAACCCTTCCACATCTGATGCCATTGCTACCAGTCCCAGTATAGCAGCAGCTCCACCAATGTACTGCAGTGTAGTGGCAACAGGTTTGGGGACAAATGTTCTTACTCCTGAGCATAGAGAAATTAAGTTAAAATCTAAACTATTTTGATTGTTGCAGGAAATAATTGTGAAAATGTGAAAGTGATTTGCATTTTAGCATTGACTGAATTACGAAAAGGATGTCAGTAAAAGAAGTATGACACCTCAGAAGAGAAAATGCACTGGAAAATAGTTTATGATCTCAGGGAAGGTAATTAAGTATATTTTCATAATGACAAATCACAAATTAAAACAAGCATCCCATGTTAGCAAAAAAAATAGTATGTGCATAGAATACAAAATTGTTCAATAAATATCACAATACACTATTAACATTCAGCAATTACATGATTTATCTTCTAGGTCTGAGTTCTTATTGACAACTAATTATTCATTTCTAAACGTGGTAGTTTCCCAGTACTCCACTCACCCAAGTAGCCTATCAAAGCTGCACCAATGGAACGTGCTGGTCCGTTCAAATGTCCTGCTGAGTTATGGAGCAGCTTCACAGGTGTGGCATTCTCATGAGAGGAAATAGCCAGCTGAAGAAAACAAAAGAAAAACAGCAGGGGCTGAAGGAAGAGATTTTTATAAGCAAGCCTGACCATAGCCTGTGTATTTTCCTCTTGTGATAAAGGCTAACATTGAGTGCACCATCAGCAAGTTTGCAGATGACCCAAAGTTGAGGGGAGTGTGGATCTGCTGGAGGGCAGGAGGGCTCTGCAGAGAGACCTGGATGGGCTGGAGAGATGGGCTGACTCCAAGGGGATGAGGTTTAACAAGGCCAAGTGCTGGTCCTGCACTTTGGCCATACCAATCCGTGCAGAGCTCCAGGCTGGGGACAGAGTGGCTGGAGATCACCAGGAGAAAGGGACCTGAGAGTCTGGAGAGACAGGGAGCTGAACAGGAGCCAGCAGTGTGCTCAGGGGGCCAAGAAGACTTTTAATGTACTTGGAAGAAAGAAGTCAACTAATATTCTGGTTTCCAGATCTGAAACACACTCAGAGGAGTGAGCCATCAGCTCTGCTCATCCCCAACAGCAGAAATCTTGTTTGACAATATAATCTTCACTGGTTTGCAACAGGAGCACAACTATCATCTACATCAAAAAGCCAAAACACCTTCAAAAGGTGCTAAGATATATAGCTAATAGTAAGTTCAAGCACATGACTAAAATCTAGGGGCACAGTCTTCCTAAAGACACGACAGTCATTATGAGCAACTCCTTCTGCCAGGTACATTATTGTTCCTGGTTGCATTGAGCAAAATATCCTGAAAGAAGTTAAAAGAAAGGAACAAGAAACACACAGCAACCAACAGATTTCCCAACATACCTGTTTGGCAATGGCTTTACTATCCAACTTGTTGTAGACTTTCCTTATTTTTGCCACTGTAAATGAAGAAACTGACAGTGCATAGAGACCAAAGGAGACCTTCTCTTCTGGTACCAAAGATACTGGAGATGGATTGATTCCTTCAGACTTTGAATCCTTGCCTTAAATACAAAATAAAAGTTCATTTCAGTAATAGCACTGCTTTTCTTATCAGTTTCAAGGACAATATCTTAAGCAATTTGTATTGCAGAATATGCATAGGATAAAGATGCGACAGTCTCCAGGGCTGTTCATTTCCTTTCCCGTCTGAAGAAAAACAAAGTAAGCAAAAAGCAGAGAAGCAATTCTACATCTGCATCTTGGCCTGAGACAAGACTTTTTACAATGGTTTAAAACTAAAGTGAGGAATACAAGCACTTCTATCATGTCTCAGTACAAGAACTACCAGAAGTATGTTAAAACAGTAATTTGGATTTCTATCATCCTCTTCAACAGCAGCTACTAATCATCTTCCTGTGAACAGCTAACCTCTCCTCTCTGCTACTGCATATTCACCTCTCCTGCCAACAGCCACAGAATCCACTACACCCAGGCCAAGTTATCAGTTGCCATTTGAACTGTACTTACATGGAACATATACTGCTTGGAAGCTTCCGACATAGTTTGGTCCCAGCTCATAAATGGTGCTAATTCCTGGGGCAGGCAAAACTTCCTCCAGGAAATGTGTGGGCCCCAGCCGCCACACCAAGGAGGAGGGCTGGCGTTGTGCAGGTGGAGTGCCAATATAGGCATACACAGTGCTGACCACGGGGGGGTTGGCAGAGCCAGAGCCACTGGGGCTGCTGTGGATGTAGTGAAGCTGCAAGGGAGAAAAAACATGGGGAGGTTATTGAGAGAGGATGGGTACCTGACTTGGGAAAGCCTTTGGCCAAGAAGAGGATGTGTCAACTGATTGCTGTATAGCACAAGGTATTCTGACACTGTATTGAAAAGGACAGTGAAGAACACTGAACACAAAGTAAGTGCAAAGACCAGAAGTTTAGAGGCTTTCAAGAAATGAAAGTGTGTATGGAAACACAGGATGAGAACATGAGAATTCTATGCTTAAAGAGGCTGTACCTTGATTCTACAAAACATGGTGCTCAAGGCTGTTGTTTCTTGCAAGAACAATGTGACAATCTCAAAGTTCCAGGTTGGCTGAAGCCTTGAGCTACCTGGTCTAGTGGGAGGTGTCCCTGCCTAACCTAAACTTCCCCTCCTTCAGTTTGAACTCATTACCCCTTGTCCTATCACTGCAGTTCCTAACACAAAGTCCCTCTCCAGCTCCTTGTAGGCCCTTCAGATATTGAAAGGTTGCTCTGAGGTCTCCACACTACCTTCTCTTCTCCAGGCTGAATAGCCCCAACTCCCTCAGTTATATGCACAGAGAGAGAAAAACCAAGCAGTGAAAATGAGGATTGAAAGATTTTTACCTTAACAGTGTTAACAAGCTGCCCATCAAGGTAGAGTGCAGCCGTGCTGTTCTTTAACATGCCTTTACTCATGACCAGAACGAGGTGATGCCACTGACCCTCCACAATGAGGTCACCGCAGCGGAAACGGGCACAGCAGGGCAGGATTTCATAAAATGAGGATTCCTCACTGAAGTCATCAACTGAAGGAAAAAGACCAGTTACTGGGCACCAGCAGAAACGTTATAAGAACTCAAAGCAGAAATATGTCATCAGAATTTATGCGAAACAAACTACAGCAGTGCATTAAAGTCAAATTTCCAGAAAGCAATTAACAAAAATGCAAGTAACAATGAAAGAATAAAGTCATACAACTAACAAGAATAACTTTAGAGTTTCAAGTACAAGAACTGGAATAACTAAATCGTATGTTTTGAGGAAGTATTCAGACCAAAGAGTCACAGTTTGACCATCCTTAAATACTTGCACATTAACAAACTAGTACAGTTTTGGTAGTAACTGCAACAGATCTGTTCTTCCCTAGCCTTAATTCTTCTCTAAGAAAACTCTCAGGATACTTTCAGACTTTTGACAATTATATTTTTACTTCTCTCCTTCTCCTCTCCCTTTGAAGTTTTAGCTGGAATCTCTAGTTTGCTCAAGTTTCTACTAAATTCCTTATGCCACCATGCAAGTCACAAAGGAATAACTGATGTCCCTCCAAACCCACAGAGCTATTTTTCACTTTTCTCACACCCACACTTCCACACTTTCTCCTCCCACTTTTCCCTGCTCCACAGGCCCCATGACCTGCTTCACTGTGGTGCCTCTTCCAGGGGCCACAGGGACTCTCTGCTCCAGTGCCTGGAACACCCTCTTCCTCTCTGCTCTCACCTTTGTACCCTCAGGGTGCTTTGTCTCAAACTTTCCCTCTTACTAGAAACAAAGAATCATTAAGGTTGGAAAACACCTCCAAGATCATTGAGTCCAACCTTTGACAGAGCACCACCTTGTCGACCACAGGATTGTTCCTCCATCCCAGTTGTTCTCAGGCCTTCAAGCAGCAGTTAGGTCATGCATCAAGGAAGATAAAAGTGACAAGACTGTCCTTCAAAGAGCCTCCATCACAATCATGCTAAGTGAAGTTCAAGAGGAGGTTGAAAGCCTGAGACAGGCTGAAAGCCCCAAATATGATGTCTGGCTAGCCAGACAGGCAGGAAGCACAGACAGGGGTATGTGTAGCCCAAGTCTCAATGTGGTGGTTTTTCTGCTTCCCTTTATGTGGTTCTAAGGAACACTGATTTTCTGAAGTGCTGCTGCTGAAGGGGCACAGCTCAGGGCTGAGACACTTCTGCCCAAGTCAAAACACAGACCTCATGATGTCTTATCCTTTCCATATCAGTACTCTAACAGTGGTGAGTTGCCCTTGCCTTCCCCTCCCTGTCTCAGCAGAGGAGCCTGAGGTGTAAGGTCACTGGCACCAGCTGCTGAGGGATGAGGTGAACTGCCCCGTTGGTCACCCTCACCACCAGGGAGAGGAGAGGCAGATGGATACCTGTCCCTTCCAGACACACAGCCAGAGGAACCCACTCCTAGCTGATGACCACCCTCCCCCAAATTCACCCACCTACACTCTTAAAGCCTTTCCCAACTCTTTCTTCACTAATGAGAGACAAATTCTCATCTCCTGAATGTTGAAAAACACTTTAGTTGTCAGCACACAACTTTTTCATTCCTCTAAAAGGCATCCTTTGACTTCATCCAAGAGGGCATGGTCAGTTTGCAAGTGCTTTAGCTTCTCTATCACAAACCAGAATGACCCACACCATTTGACCCCCCCCCCCCCCCAACCAAAAGAGATTTAAAGAAAAGCACAGGGAAGGTTTCAAAAGAAAACAGGAACTTTTCAGATCTCGCTTCATTCTTTCATACTGAAGGAAAAGGGACCATTAATCCTCCTGCCTGTACAGGGAGAACACTCATTCCTTTAGAAATAGCCCAAGGAAAATGATAAAAGCAGAGTACTTGGAACTAACTTTCAGATACAAAAATAGTCTCAAGTTCTTTTTCTCAGCCAAACATCTCGGAGCACAGTTCTTGCTCACAAGAAGGGTCCTTAAACCACCCCATTTATTCTTACAAGAGACTGTCAGCACTTCCAGCCCCTGTGCTGCCAAGCCTGTCATCTTAGCTCTTCATGGACTCACCTGCAGAGCACCTGACAGCACAGCACCAACTGTGATTTAGCCACAACAGGGTGGCACTCGAGTAAAGCAGAGTATCCCAGTTCAATTAAAACCAGTCTTTACAGACAGACACCTTCAGAACTTCTCTGACAAACCCTCTTCAAACCCAACCTCTTTCAGGGAGTTAGATAACAAGGGCTGACAAACTAAAAGCATATGATCTAGAGCTCCAGTGCAGGCCAAAGCAATTAATATGAAGATAGAGTTGTTTCATTCTCTAAGAATTCTGAAAAAGAAAACGCTGTCAATAATTCAGTAATTTGTCATTTAAGAGGTTTAATTCCTCCTTTATGCTGTGAGTCTTCAGCTCTCCAGTTTCAGGTTTTGAACCCGAGTTCTACTAAGAGAAACTGCTGCAGTCAGTGATGAATATTCCTTATTTTCACAGTAACACTCTGCTTAGCTGCCTGTGTTGTGCATATTCTGTATCAGTGCCTGCTACTCAAAAGGAAAGAACAGAAGCAGGAACAGATTTCTCATAACCACTTGTAACCCAGTGTGTTGGTCTGCTGAAGAGCTAGGCCTGAAACACAACCAGAAGGTTGCCAGCTCTTCACAGACCCAGTGTGCAAAGGGCCTGTCAGAACTGACCACTGACCACTGCACCTTTCATCACAGATCCTGAATGAGGCCACGAACTGTTTCTGAGAACTAACCCAGCATTGAGACATGAAGTGAATGGCTTATCACCTTCACAAAGACTATCCCCAGGCTGAAAAAGCCTTCACAACCTGTTAGTTTACTAATTCCTAACTTCTTCAAGGCAAACATAGTTAAAATTTGCACCTCAAGAGACGATGATGTCTAAAATGAACAATATGAGATAAATAAAAAGCAAAACCTTTCACAACCAATGATGCAATCCCTTCTTTGAATGCAGAATACTTGGGATTTTGGCAAAAATCTCTCTTTATATGCAGACACGGAATCTTCTTTGGAAATCCTAAAAGATTTGTTCATGAATGCTCACACTTTGCATCCTTCCACTGCCAAAATCCATTAGATGAAGTCGTAGCAGAAGTTCCACCACACACAATTCTTCTAGATCTTAAGTTTGCATCCCCATGATGCTGTCAGCATTAGCTGATGACATGACATGACTCTTACCATAATTCTGGAGCAATTCTTCTTTAGTTGACACAATCAGTGACCTGTCTTTAGCCGAGAGGACGATGGCCAGGCAGACGTAATGCTGCTCCGAGGAGTTGGCACGCCGCACTACGGTGAGGAGTCTCACAGGATGGTTGTTAGGAGGTGTACTAAAATGTTCAATGCAAAACCAAGTGGAGTAGCTTAAACCAGATGGTGGTGGGAAAAATCTTTCACCTAGAAGCAAAAAAATAAAGAAAGCCCATTACAGTAGGTAGTGCTTAGGATAACTACTTGTTTCTTTTTTCCTACCAGTTGTGTTTCCTCCAACTTTTCCTTCATGGAGTTTAGTGTTACTTCTTTCTTTTCTGACTCAATCTCAGAGGGAAAGCCACATAAACCTAGCTCAGAGGTGTTCCTTTCAAAGCAAAGTAAAGCAAGAATTGCACACTATTCCTTCTAATCTAAATCCAAAAAGCTCTAAGGCTGTGTTTGTTCAGAACAATCCAGTGTGGAACAACATGCAAGTGGAAAAGGATCAGGCCCTCATAAATGGCTAACATCATGATGAGATGCTTCTTCCATGGGTCTGACTCACTGAAGAAGCCTATCTTGAGGAATATCTCTCCATCATAGAATCACAGAATCATAGAACCAGCCGGATTGGAAAAGACCTCCAAGATCATCAAGTCCAACCCTACCATGGTCACTAGACCATGGCACTAAGTGCCACATCCAGTCTCAGCTTGAAAACCTCCAGGGATGGGGAATCCACCACCTCCCTGGGCAGCACATTCCAATGCCTGAGCACTCACCCTGTAAAAAATCTCTTCCTAATCTCCAACCTAACCCTCCCCTGGCAGAGCTTGAGTCTGTGCCCTCTTGTCCTGCTGCTGGTTGCCTGGGAGAAGAGACCAACCCCCACCTGACTCCAACCTCCTGTCAGGGAGTTGCAGAGGGTGAGAAGGTCTCCCCTGAGCCTCCTCTTCTCCAGGCTGAACACCCCCAGCTCCCTCAGCCTCTCCTCATGGCACTTGTGCTTGAGTCCCTTCACCAGCCTCGTTGCTCTTCTCTGGACCTGCTCCAGCACCTCAATGTCCCTCCTGAACTGAGGGGCCCAGAACTGACTCCATTTCGTCTCCTCGGGTGCTCCCACTAATTCCACCTTACTTCAGTATACCTTCAGCTTTCTTTTTAGACTTAAACCTTTTCTAACGAAGTGGCCACATTCAGTGAATCCCACAGCACACCAGGTTCAACAGCACCATGTAAAAGTGACAGCAAACAATTCAGATGGGATTTTTGTGATGAAGTTCTTGATTATGAGTGCACAATGTCCAATGCTGTACTACCACTCCATGGCTAACAAAGAAATAGAGATGAACTAAATACCAGACACAAGGAACTGTTAACAGTTATACTTGAGCACTTACCAGTTCCGATTCCACTAACGACTGCCCCATCAACGAGGCCTGTTGTGACAGCATTATTTGTAGGTGCATTGTGGGGAGCCAAACTTGGCAAGAACAGGCAGCTGTGAAACACAAGAGCAGTAACACACTTGGGTTTGTGCAAGTAATATAAGTGGAGTTCAACACAAAGCACAGCCTAGGAAAATATACTATAAGCATGGAAACACTGCTCATGACTGGCTGTATTGATGAAGAACAGAAATGAATTCTCAAGATTGTTCCTTGTGAGGCTACAGTATCTCCAGTGCAAAGAGCTTTGGCAGAGGATGCCTTTGGTGAGACTTATGCCCATATGGTTTCTTAGCATAAGATCCTCCTCTGTGGGCAACCACATCTCACTGCAGCCTTTGAGTTGTTCTGGGCTCTCTTAGAGACTGGATCAGTTAAATAGTCACAGCATCTGGCAATTGCATACTATGGTGTTCTTATTTTAAGTATCTGTACTCTCAGAGTAACATGTTCCACAAAACTAGCTATGTGTGGTCCTTAAAAAAGCCACAGATGCTGTGAACACAATAGAAACTGGTAGCAGGAGAGCCTCCCTTGGGTACTAAAAGAGACCAGACAGTTTCAGTGATAACCTATCCAAGATGGAGTGAATCCTCAGAGGAGTTCAGCTTCCAGTTTGCATAGATAGTGCTGTTGGAGACAAGATGATGGCTCCTCCACTTGCTGAGCTTCATCCTTTTGTTAGCATTTACACTAGTAATGTCAGCTACTCAACTGTAGCTGAGTTGCCTGTCCATGCTAGGAGTTATTTTGTTCTCTCTATAAGGAGTTAACTGGACCCCCCCATCTCAAAAGCAACAACAGTCCAGGCTCCTGGTCCACTCCTGCCTTCCTTCTGATTACAGTTGCATTTGATACTTCTTCCTCCCTCTTGAAAATGTTCTTCTCTGGGTGAATTCCCTGTGGTCAATGGTACTATAAGCAAGTTCTCTCTAAGCAGATAACTTTGCAAGGGTCTGTCAGCTGTGGAACTCATGGAACTCCCTGGCATTTCAAAACAAACCAGAAAGGGTTTGGATTTTTTTTTTACTGATTTTAGCAGCCTTTTTAGGTGACTTGCTGAAACGACAAGAAGTCACAGCTGCAGTATGTGACTGACTTTGGGACACATTACCACCACCTACAAATCTCCTGGAGCAACCAGAGTGACAATTCATTTTGTTAGCCTGTTTCATGTTCTTCTTAGGTCCAAAGAATTTTCTTTTCTCTGAAGAAGAATGTAGAACAAAGCTTAGAGCACCATTTGTTTGCAAAAACAGAAGTCTGTCCCTGACTATATTTGGTATGAAGGTGAGATGCAAACCAGGCACTGCATCCTTGCTTTGCAAAGCTGAGAAGAGACTGCAGAGCAGCAGAGCCCTCAAAATATTTTCCTCTTCCATTTTTTATAACCAAAAAGACAAAACATTTTCCTTTAACAGATGCTGAGAATCGTGTCATGTTTTTGTCATCTCAACAGTCAAGTTAAACCATATTACATGATCCTCATGAAGTGCCTCACTCAGCAGGTGTTTAATTAGAGAGAGAGAAACAGTAAGTGAAGATGATACGCCATGCTGAAAGAAAAAATGAGTTAAGCATGACATTCAGGCTATGCCTCCAGCTAATAACACCTTTTTACAGTTATCTGAACTCATCATAGCTGCCTTGTCTGCTTTACTTATCTTTCTGCTTAGCTCACTTCTGCATTTCCAAGTTCTTCAGAAACTTTAAGTGTATTTCAGAACATCTGGGCCATCCAAGTGTCATATATAACCCTAGCAACCCTTCAAGGGTGTGTTGGCATGCCTTCATTTTAAAAGGCATATGAAATCCAGACTTGAGAGGGTCCTATCAGTGTCTACATACATATCTACTTCTACTTTCACCCTTGAGAAGCATTTGCTTTCAAGGCACTAATGAATGAGAGTGGAAATTTATGTAACTTCAAGTATTCCTTTCTCCTCTTTAAAGAATTTCATTTGCTCCTGGTTTGCAAACACTCTACTAAAAATTACAAGCATTCCTCAGAAAAGAAAGCAAGCAGGCACTGCCCTGTGCCCCATGTCATCTGAGAGCACTGCAGAACCTTACCCAAACCCTTCCAGAGACGTGTCAAACTCGATGAACGCAGGTGTCACCGATGAGCCGTGCAGCCTGATATCATGGGGGGTTGTCATGGAGACTAAGCACTTCACTCTGGTCAGGGGCACTGTGCTCCCTTCTGCTGGCTTGAGCAGGCTCTTGCTTATCCGGTAGTGGCTGTCCTCGTGTGGAGCGAAGACACTGTCCGAGCCCAGACCTTCCGTCGAGGTAACCATGCTGTCTGCAGAGGAGCCAAGACACAACCAGCATTGCAAAAGGGTTTTCAGGCTATTCAGCTGGACTTCACAAGTACTGCTTTGTAGAATCATGGAATTTAAGGGGATGCAATGGATCACCCAGTCCCAACCCCCTGCTCTGGACAGGGACACCTCCCACCAGAGCAGGTTGCTCAAGGCTCAGCCAACCTGGCTGTGAACACTGCCAGGCTTGGGGCAGCCACAGCCTCCCTGGGCAACCTGGCACAGGGTCTCACCACCCTCACAGGGAAAACTTCTGCCTGGTATCCAACCTAAATTTCCCTCCTTCAATTTATGCCCATTGCCCCTTGTCCTGTCCTTGCAGCTCCTAACACAGATCCCTCTGCAGCTTCCCTGGAGCCCCTTCAGCTCCTGGAAGGTGCTCTGAGGTCTCCACACAACCTTCTCTTCTCCAGCCTCAACAGCCCCAACTCCCTCAGCCTGTCCTCATAGGGGAGATGCTCCAGTGCTCTTAGCAACTTAGTGTCCTCCTCTGGTCTGGATATAATTGCTGGATATATATTAAATACAAGTACTACATTCCCTCTGCTTTTAGAGCTCTTCCAGTCAAACTGTTCTGACAATTTCACATTCATACAAGGCTGGGGTGAGGTCATATTTTTATGGATGCTTATCTACAAGCTGTACACAAGTATGCAGTTGGGACATATCAGTGAGGCATTGTTTACACAGATTTTTGGCACTTGAGCACCTACTTCTCATTTCCGGCTCGAAGCTGAGTGAGCTGGGTTTGTGCACTCGGTACTGCTTCAACAGCTTTTTGTCCCAAGCTCCACAGTTCAGAGGATTTCCCAGGCGTAAAAATTCTCTGAGAACAAAAAAAAAATTTCAAATCATTTTGTCTACTGATGTGCCTATAATGGCACTAAATCTACTACAATTTCTTAAAAAGACAGTAATTGCTTGCAACAAACATAACTAAGGAAAAACCAATGCATAATGACAAGAAACATAGTTGGCCCATTCGAAGCTTTTCATGTTTGAACACATGCTCTCCAAAGTTGACATTATTTTCACTAGTCAAACAATTTTGATTAAGCTTGTTCCTTTCTCTTTGTTCCAGAGACTTGGCAGGAAGCTGCTGCATCCTGTAGGGGAACACCAGCACACTCAATGGTGCATGTTCAGCAAGCTGAACTCCCCTGGAGTGGCAGAAAGTGACCTCAGCTTTGTTTTGTCTATGTGTCCTATTTGGTTGGGGGAATCATTTCACAGCTATCAACACCTGTATCTATAGATAACTATAGTATCTACATATAGAGCTACCTAGGCTACCAGTAGGGAAGCCTAAGTCCCTGGGATGTGACTCCCAGCAGGAGTGCTCCTTGTAGAATCACTTCTTACACAGCTCCATGTCACTGAAGAGAGCCAAGCAGCTGTCCTGCCTGCAGGTCAGCCAGCCAACAATCCATGGGAGATAATGCAATTAAGTTCCTTATTACAGCTGAGATCACAGAGTCACAGGATGGTTCGGGTTGGAAGAGACCTTTAAAGGTCATCCAGTCTAAGCTCTCTGCTGAGACAGCTTTCGCTTGCTTTGGGTTACTCAAAGCCCTGTCCAACCTAACCTTGATGGGGCTTCCACGGATTCTCTGGACAACCTTTGCCAGTGTCTCAGTGCCCACACTGTAAAACATGTCTTCCTTATGTCCAATCTAAATTCAGTCTCTCAGTTGAAAACCCATGGCCCTGGTCCTGTCACTACAGGTCATGGTAAAAAGTCTCTCTCTGTCATTCTTGGAAGGCCTCACAAAGGTCTCCCCAAGACCTAACAAACAACCCATCACACAACTGTGTGAGTATTTAACAAGTGGTTCAAAACACACTCAGAGACTCTCCAAGCTTGTTTTTCTAGCACTAGCATAGACATACAAACCTACTTGCAGGAATATGCAGAAAAATAAACTTTTAAAAGCTATGAATTGTTCCAGACATCTCTTGTACCACATTTCCTTTGCACAAAAAAAAAAAAAAAAGGGCTAAATAAAAGTGCTGGCCCCAAGTTTTTCCAATCTGAGGTATTTAAAATTGCACAGAAAAGTCAAGGAATAGATCCTCATATTTCCTCTTCCTGAGGATCTAGCCAGGAATGGCATTTTTGGTAACCCCTCATGATTTGCAAGAAAGCAAGTGCTGAACTTCAGTGCAGTCTCTGAGAAAAACACCAGATTTCCCCACTCCACACTTCTCCTTTGTTCCCTGCCCTCCCAGCACCAATGCTTCCAGGTTTACATGCTGACTAACAGAACAAGACAGTCTATCGATGGGAAATAAAATGGGATCTTCTGCCATTACAACCACATAACGTCATTAGGCTCTCTAGCACCCCAGGCCAGCACAGGCAGCAGGGCTTGGTCCAAGGGAACTCCAAGGCTGTTTTTCTGACCTCAGGACCATGGGCTGCAGAGCCTGGGAAGCCAGTCTTTCAAACATCCTTTGGAGTGGTGGGTGCAGTGAGTGGTCCTCATCTGCCAGAGCAGCACTGCACCTCTGTAGAAGTCGTGCATGGAGCCCAGCCTCACACATGACCTGCTGGTTTCTCTCTGTGTGCACCAGAGACTGCAGGATATTGGCCACTGCCAGCTGGAGATCCAGGGCATGCTGGAAGAGAGAAGAGCACACAGCCTGAGAGGGTGCAAACTGAGAAGGAAAATAAAATAAAATAAAATAAAGGATTTATGCATAACCATGAAAAGGAAATGACCATCAGCAATAAACACACAAACCAAACACCTATATTAAAACGCATGTGCACGTATGTGTCTGGGGGGAGGTGTGCATTACCACAACCATTGTCCAGACAAACAGTTCAGGTAGGAATGGTTCAACTAAGTTCTACCTTTCACCAGCAAAAAGGGAGTTTGGAACCTTCCAGCTGGAAGTTCCAAACTTAGAGAGAACTAAGAACTCTTATTTCTGTGACTGCTAAGCTATTCCTAGTAACTTAACACAGAAACATATAATGTATTTAGGTTGGAAAAGACCTTGAAGATCATTAAGTTGAACTGTTAACCCAGCACTGCCAACACCACCACTAAACAAAAGACAAACAAAAGAATAGATATAATAAAACAATTCCTGTCAGACCTCCATGTTGCCAGTTATTCAGCTCAAATAGTCTGGGAAATACGTTAGTTTTTCAGCACAAAATGAGAGGACACCATGAACTTTCCTGTGTCCCACAGTCATCCTTTTTCCCAGTCACTCTCAAAGCTTAAGACCACATAATTTTCCCCCTACTTCTGGGTGTGTAGTGGATCCAACCGAGGCCAGAAGATCCAGCATTGCCAGCATAGCACCAGGGTGAATGATGACTGCATCCGAGCTTTGCATGGATGTGGGTCCTGTTGGGAGTTTCACATCAGCTATGTTTTTCTGAGGGCAAACAGGAGGTGTTGAAACAGAGTGATATGCGTGCCTGCAGGACAGAAAACACCCCATGGTTACAACACCCAGCCAGCATGAGCTCTGCATTTTTCAAACAGCTGTCAAACTCTACTGGCCTATAGACTTATACTGGTTTGGGCTGGAGTTAACTTTCTTCACAGTGGCTAGTATGGGGCTATGTTTAGGATGGTTCTTGGTTGCTAGCCTGGATTAAACCACCACAAGACTTAACTCCCTTTTCCTTTCTCTTCCCTCAGTTAGACAGACCATGTGCATGCCTCTCCTCAAACCTGTTTGCCATATTTCCCTAAAGACAACCTGGAAGGGTTTCACTTTCTCAGCTGTCCTTAAACTTGGAAGTCTCTTCCTCACGTGCAACAGTTTGACAAATTTAAAGGTTACACCTTTATTGCCTC
The DNA here is from genome assembly GCF_000695815.1 of Acanthisitta chloris. Lineage (NCBI taxonomy): Eukaryota > Metazoa > Chordata > Aves > Passeriformes > Acanthisittidae > Acanthisitta > Acanthisitta chloris. The sequence goes on along the minus strand of NW_008666894.1, from coordinate 37,640 downwards.
CCAGTTTTCAATCTAGCTGCAGTGGGAGCACAGAGCAGTGCAGCAATGCAGCCTGTCACTGCTCCTGTTCTCAGGGATGAATTCAGCTTGGAATACGTCTCTCCCCATTTGTTTTCCTTAACAACTGGTTAGAAAATGTGCTATCACACAACCCTCAGCAATCTCTAATCAGCCCCTGGGAACACAAAGTTGGTCTGTGTATGTACTTGAGCCAGAAATCCATGTGCTCTCAGTCCTTCCATGACTGCTAAAGCAATTTGGTTTTACATTAAGAGGCTTTAGTCTGATCCAGGAAAAAGAGGCTTTGACACACTGACTTAGAAGCATCCACTTGTGCTGAGAACTGTAGCCATGGCCCTCATTGAAGCTGTGGGAGGTATCAGCTTGATGCCATTCTTCTTTCAGCACAAGATTTGACACATAAACAGCATGAGAAGCTAACTGAACATATGCTTTCAGGACTGTATTTTAGGAGCAAAAGAGAGATCAAATGGCCCAAGCTCACCTCAAAAAAAAAAAAAAAAAAAGAAAACCAAACCAAAAAAACACCCAAACAAACTGCAAAAAAAATGCAACCCAAACCACCCATATTCTCACAGTATTTATCCTATACACTTATCTGTAAGATATAATAAAACAAACTATAGTAGTTTTTCTGGAAGATCACATAGTGCCTGCTGTTTATAAGAAGGGAATCCAGCCGAAAAGAGCCAACTCTTACCAAATCACTTGAAAGTGGCACTTCTCTTGTTCTCAGTGACAGAGATGTACCTAAACCCTAACCCTTACATAAGTAACACTGAGAGACTCACTGTGCCTCACCCATTAGACACTTACACCAAGCAAATCTTTTCTCCTGGGAAAAACAAGACCTAGAAGGAAGACAAGGAAGGCTGCAAACCCAATTCCATCCGAAGCACACACAGCAAGAAACATCTGTGAGGGATAAACAAAGCTACATTCTGTTCTCTCCTTCACTCTCTATCAGGCCCCAAGTATCATCTCAAAAACAAATTAAATTGTGAGAACACCTCAGGGTAAGTTTATTTCTGCCCAAACTTACAGCAACAAAACAGCTGAAGAAGTTATAATTCTAGATTCAGATGACAGAGGTGTGGAAGAACAATGCAATCCAGGTAAGAGGGAGGACAGCCATGCACTGTCATCCCAACCCATGTGTGGCAGAGTCCTACCTGCTCTGCTTCCATAAAGGATAACACCTGGAGGGCACCACTCCTCAGGGAAATACAGCTTGGAGAAGTGGCAGACAGTGTCAGAGACAGGATCATAGAATCATAACCTTAAGAGATGATCCAGCCCCAACCCCTGCCCTGGACAGGGACACCTCCCACCAGAGCAGGTTGCTCAAGGCTCAGCCAACCCGGCTGTGAACACTGCCAGGGTTGGGGCAGCCACAGCCTCCCTGGGCAACCTGCCCACCCTCACAGGGAAAACTTCTGCCTGGTATCCAACCTAAATTTCCCTCCTTCAATTTGTGCCCATTGCCCCTTGTCCTGTCCCTGCAGCTCCTAACACAGATCCCTCTGCAGCTTCCCTGGAGCCCCTTCAGCTCCTGCAAGGTGCTCTGAGGTCTCCACACAACCTTCTCTTCTCCAGGCTCAACAGCCCCAACTCCCTCAGCCTGTCCTCACAGGGGAGATGCTCCAGTGCTCTGAGCAACTTGGTGACCTCCTCTGGACTTGCTCTAACACTTCCATGTCCTTCACATCCTTTGTTTACGCAAATTACTTGTGTGCACAGTGTTTGCTCCTTCAGCCAAACAGCACAGAGCTCTCCCTCAGGCTCCTGCCTTACAAGTGAAAAGGCAGAAAACCAGGCCACAGCAACAAGGGAGATCCCAGAGATGCAAAGTAAAGGAGACAGGAAACAATAAGAGAAGAGCAAACACTTCTCTCAGAAGAATCAGCTTCAACAGAATCTTACCATATCTGACATTTAAGAGGAGAAAACAATACTGGACTACAAACCCAAATCTGCTTATTTTTGAAAGTAGAAAGATCCCAGCTACTGGCACTGAATCCATTAGGAATGCCAAGCATGATGCTGAACAACTGTGAGAAAGCAGACAGCTGTTCAAACAGACTTTTTGGAAAGCTTAGTCTTTTTTTTTTTTTTTTTTTTTGCTTGAAAACATGCTTTTATAGAAAGGATCTGAAAAGTCATCCAGGCCAGCATGATCATTCTTCCTGTCCACTTTTGCTTTGAGTCTTGTCCAAAGGCCTTTTTGGTTTGTGAAAATCCTTTCCAAAGGCTCTTTACCCTGCAAGTACTTACATGGCTATCCTGGTGCTCACCTGAATTGCCCCAATTGACTTTTTTAACTACCCAATCTTTACCTCTGGTTTTCACATAACTTCTTGCATTTTCAGTACTACAACAAACAAGGGAAGCCTAACATAGCTAATTATATATAGCTACATTTGTATTTTAACTAGCAGGCTGCATCAGCTACCCATCTGGCACTATTATTCATCATTCCCTGGAGTCAGCTCCTGTTTGACAGGCACTGCGTGTGTTCTGCTTTTGCATATCTGTGAGTGTGAGTGATGCAGGGAACCTGTAAAATGTAGTAAAGGGCAACCCACAATGCTAGAGGTTAGTATCAGGGCTGAAGCTGTAAAGTCTTCACAGGAAACACTGGGATTTTCAAGTTTAAGCAGAGTAAATGAGAGTGAAAGGAGTGTGGCAGCTAAGGTTTTTCTCTGTAAACTGCAAAGTTTGTTCCTAAATGCCTCTGGGTAAAACAAGAAAGGAAATGATAGTCTAAGAGGCTCTGGATTACTGGGAAGTGGCCTGGTCCAAGCCATCTGTACAAAATTCAGGTAGGACTTGGATAACATCACTCAGCAAGACAGAAAAGGGTTCTCTTTTCCAGCCTGCTTGAGTGCAAACATTCCTTTCAAAGCAGTCTCCAAAGGCATCATTGGTTGCTTCCCTTTGCAAAGTATTTTACATTCTGAACATGAAACTTGATGGCATATTTTAAGCAGTTCAAGAGTGACTGTATTTTCATGGCACCTACACCTCAGATAACCTTGTGTCTTTCAAATGTCTTTTCAGCCTTCAAAAGCAAAGCTCTGCCTATCTCTTTAGCTTTCAAAAGCAAATCTCTGCCCATCTCTGCTGCTGTCTTCAGATAGTGAAGGGCTGCTCCCTTCCCTGGGGACTCCAGGGAAAATCTTTTCATCATTTGCACAAGCCTGAAGTAACAGCTGTTCAAACAGTAACCTTTATTAACAAAAAAAAAATAAAAAATCTACCAGACACATTAAGATGCCTAAGAAAAGAGAGCAGCTTGGGACTGGAAGTGGGTGCTAGGATTTCTGAACTGTGCCATTTGTGCTTTCCTTCCAAATCTTTTAATTTAGTGTCTCTACATCATTTCGTAGTCAAGTACTGACAGGTTCATTCTTTACTTTGTACTCTGTGCAATTGCTAACAAACGAGCACCTTAATTAGCCATCCACCTTCCTACTGCAAGTACCTTTGCTTGAAAAATTGATCCAGAAAAAAGAAACCCTACTGCATTCATTGATCTACTAGAACATCTTTGAACTGCTCCTGAGAGTGTCATAGAATCTTAGAATTTTAGGGGTCAGAATGGAGCTTAGAGCTCACCAGCCCCAACCCCTGCCCTGGGCAGGGACACCTCCCACCAGAGCAGGTTGCTCAAGGCTCAGCCAACCTGGCTGTGACCATGTCATATTATCTCCCCTAGATCATTTCTTACAATAGACTGTATTTGTTTTTGAATCATGAGCCTAACTTTAAGTGCTTCAGGAGTCTGGAGACATCTCTAATCTCATCCATTAGATCACTTCCTAGGATTCACTATCAAACATGTCTTTATAGTAATTATCTCCAGCAAACACACAAGTGAAAATGCACACCTTGGAAAAAAAATAGCAACTTGAGAGAAACACCCCCCACCTCAAACTCAGAAACACAACAGTGAGAGAGAAATTGGAAGCAAAATCAACTTCTCTTTGCTGGGTCGGTACCTTTTCCTGGACAAAGCTGGCGTCCCCCAAGGAGAGGGGAGAGAAGTCTCATTTGTCAGGCAAGGAGGGATCTGCTCTGCACGACTACAGACAAAACAGACAGGGGTAGGACAGAGAGGTTAGAGAAGAAACCAGAGGCCATAAGCTTGTTAGTGTTACAAAAGCAGCAGTAAATCATTTCCAGGATCCATTCTGCAGAAACAACACGGGTGACAGAGGACACTGCTGAACACAGACATGCAAAGTGTGTACTCGGGGCATGGCCCTGCAGAGCTTCCCCACTGCTCTGCAGAGATTCACTGACACCAGCCAAACAAAATCCTTCAGTTTTACCCAGCAGAAATTCAGAGCAGAAAGTAAAGCCTCATTCAAGGCAGTGTAACTGACAGGGGTGAGAAATAAAATCAACTCTGCCATGAACGGTGATCAGAAATTTTCACAAAGGAGGAAGAATGCAGGCACTGAAAATGACAGGGGGGGTAAAAAGGAACTCAGTGAGTTATCTTAAGCAGCAACACCATGGGATTTACTTACCCGTTGTTTTCTCATTCTCTGCTCTTAGCAGTGTCATAACTTCTACAGCACATGTAACACACTCTCAATACAATTTTTCCTCCTGAGTGTTTTAATAATGCTTTAAAATGAGATCAAATAAATAGATTTCTGTAATTGGCTTTTGGCTTTCTTTGGGGAGGAGGGGGATGCTGCTGCTTTTATACTTCACTTTTGAAGCAACAGAAAAACATTAAGGTTTGCTGCTTTGGAGGCAAAATGTTTACAAACAAAAACATGAAGTTTGTACTTCACTGGTTTAACGGGCAGCTCTGTCAATATCTCAACATACACACTCATACCTTCAGCACTTGGGAGATCAGACCCTGGGTTTGACTAATTAGGTGCCCCTTCATTAAACCAGGGCCACAGGCATTGCATAGCTGTGTGCAGGAGCTCCAAGTTTACAAAGTTTAGGTCTGTGTTTTACTATTTTGTGCCTTAAATTAGAGTTGAAAACTACTTTAAGACAAGCCAATTGCCAACACACACTTCACAAAGGTTTGCTGCCACTTTGAATCAACTCTGAAATACACATTTCTGTTCATTTCAAAGCTCACTACAATAGAAGTTGTAGTTGTTTAACTCTGGGAGTGTCACCCAGTTACTTTTAAGAAAGAGTAATTTACAGGCTAGGTAGACCTTTAAAGAACATGCAAATTAGCTCAAAGGAGATGTCAGTCTTGATGTGTTAGCAAGGAGAAAAGGAGGCTCAGGGGAGACCTTACTGCTCTCCACAACTACCCAAGAGGTGGTGGTAGCAGGGAGAGTGCCCAGCTCTTCTCTCAAACAACAAGCCATAGGACTAGAGAAAATGACCTCAAGTTGCAGCAAGAGAGGTTTAAATTGGGTCTTTGGGAACATTTCTTCACCAAAAGCTAACCTAACAAAAGCTTCACCAAAAGCTGTTACCTAACAGCTGCCCAGAGAAGTGGTGGAGTCACCATCCCTCAAGGCTTTTCAAAGATGAGTAGATGTGGCACCTCAGGGCAGGGTTTAGTGGTGGACTTCCTAGTGCTAGATCCTCAGTTTGCAACCTGAATGATTTTGTGACTATGTGAATCACATTATCTAATCACTTAAAGTTCTATATTAAAGGAAACGAAGGTAAGACATTCAACAATCAATTTTTCACTTGACTTAATAAAATCATAAAGCTCTAGTATTGCTGCATGAGAATGCAACCAGTCAGTCTGCCCAGGAACCAGCTGGTTGCTTCACCACATCAAATGAAACCATAAACTGCTATCTCTATCTTAATTGTTGCCATGATAAGAACTTTCAACATCATAGAGAACACTGCAGAACACCAGCACGCTAGTTCGTGATTTGGTTACGATCTGGTCAGATGCTGACACTCTGACTGGAGTGAAGGAACAAATAAATAAATTAACAGGGAAATACAGAACTTGCAATGAAGATACTTGAAGAAAACTAATATGGGGAACACTGACTTAGAGGAGCAGGTAGGGTGAGGAGGAGAAAAAAAAAAAGCCAAGATCATACCTGTCAAAAGAATCTGTTGCTACCTTGTAGAGGTAAATAAAAAGTTTGCTGCAGTGTCTCAGAGTAGGTGACACAGAATCCAGGGATATTAGGTCATCGTCCAGAAGTCTTTGAAATAGTTGTGTATTTGAAGGGAAGACATTCAAGGGACTTATTTTTCTCAAGTCTGAGAAGCAGCCAAGCAATCGAACAGCATCTGCCAGCTTTTCATACTGGATCTCCGTTTTGAAGAAGTGAGAGTTGGCTGGCTCGTAGCGCATCGCGGACGTCAGCGTGCAGAACACTGTGTGAAGCAGTTCAAACACTTGATTCTGGTTTACTTTTTCCCAGCCGTTCTTAGGTGGGGAGCACAAAGATCTTTCCATAGCAACGAGCAAAGATGTGACATACACAAACCCACCGACTTTCCTAAAAACAGTCCTTGTGCGGTGGCTCTCCCTCAGCACCAGGAGTAGGGCCTGGGGACAAAACAAACAGTCAAAGCCAAGAAACAGATACACAGAAAAGCCCAGCAGCATCACAAACAGCTTGCAAAAAGGGAGGAACATTTCTGTTCACCCAATGTTGTGCTAGCAAAATCCTCACGTCACTTGCTGGAATTTGGTAATGGCTCAAGTCTCCAAAGATCATAGAATCACAGAATTTTAGGGATTGGAATGGAGCTCAGAGATGATCCAACCCCAACCCCTGCCCGGGGCAGGGACACCTCCCACCAGAGCAGGTTGCTCAAGGCTCAGCCAACCTGGCTGTGAACACTGCCAGGCTTGGGGCAGCCACAGCCTCCCTGGGCAACCTGGGACAGGGTCTCACCACCCTCACAGGGAAAAACTTTCCTAATATTTAACCTAAACTTCCCCTCCTTCAGTTTAAACCCATCACCCCTTGTCCTCTCACTGCAGTTCCT
>NW_008666894.1:28395-30579 GCF_000695815.1 Acanthisitta chloris | reverse complement strand
CAACAGCCCCAACTCCCTCAGCCTGTCCTCACAGGGGAGATGCTCCAGTGCTCTGAGCAACTTGGTGGCCTCCTCTGGACTTGCTCCAACAGTTCCATGTCCTTCTCAATTTGAGGACACCAGAACTGTGTGCAGTATTCCAGGTGGGTCTCAGCAGAGCAGAGCAGAGGGGCAGAATCACCTCCCTTGACCTGCTGCCCACACTGCTGTGGATGCAGCCCAGGATTCGATTGCTTTCTGGGCTGTGAGCACTCAACTAGTGCTTTGTACTGTAAAATCAACTTTGTACTGCTAGAGTCCTCATGCTCAAAAGCTTACAGAATACAAAGAGAAAGTCCAGGGAAAAGCAGAGCATTGCCTCCGATTTGGAAATAAGAAATTAAGGATATAAAGACACCTGTCAACAGAAGAGACTTCACCAAGCCTAGAATGGAACCCAAAATTCTCAGGTAATTTTCTTAGTGATCAGGTGGAGAATATAGCTATTGGAAAGGAATCTTCACTGCCATCACACTTTACAAACCATTTCAAACAAGAGTGGGCAAATGATGGCTTGCAGCAATGAGAAACCTAAATCTTGGAACATCATAACAGGTCTCCTAACAATCTACAATGCAGAAACCTCTGGCTCAAACATAACAATGGCAGCAAAAAAAAAATCAGCCAAAAAACCTACTCAGTTTTAAGCTTCCCTCTATGAATCTCTGAATTGAGTGAGACTTCATTTTAAGAGTTGCTGCTCAAAAAGAGGAGAGAATATCATTGAGAATAGCTCCATATGTGAGAGAAACAAAAGTGGATAAAACCTTACTGGCTGATCAAATAAATACAAATCCACAGTATAAACAGCAGAAACTACATGAACCTAGGTACTAGAGAATAATTTATCTGTGAAATCAGGGGGTAGAGAAGCTCTTCCACCCAATCAAAAATAAGGAAAAAACACCTGTCATGGGAAGTTTGACCCATGTGGTGTGGAATATAGAGAAGTCTCTCACAGGAAGCACCATAAACAACAGAAGAATGTTACTGATACAGGAAAATCGGCCTGGGGGGAATCTTCCATGACCAAAGGTTTACTACTTCAGAATCATGCTGGATTTTTTCCCCAAGCACTCAGATGGGCAGCGAAATGACTGGACTGTCATCCCTTTGAAGGCAGGATCTCCTTTCCTGACAAACCTGAACAAACAGTAAGAGACACATCACCACACTGTTCTGGGCTGTCAGTTCCATAACCAGAACTTCTGGAACCAGCACTGATGGAAGACAAGTACAACAGGTCACACGAAAGACAGAAATCCTGATTTTTTAGGCTAAATCCTTTGGGGAACTGCAATATCCTTCCTCTCCCCCTAAGTATCATGAATAACACATGCTCCAAAAGGACTGGAGACCCTGACAGACAAAACACAGCAAATAAATACTTTTATTACTAGCTTTCCTTTCTGTCTTTTGGAATAACATGAAGTTATTCATCTGCCAGAGAAATATTAAACTCCTTTGGACACAGATGAACCTAGATGTCTCTGAGTTCTCTCCAGTAAGACTAATTTACTTAGTTCTACTTGCCTCAGCTTTTTTACCCTGAAATAAACAGCACTGTGTCAACTTACAAAAATAACATTAGCTATACTGAGGAGAAATAGTGTGTGTACATTAGCAGACAAAAAACCTAATACAGGCTAATGATAGGCTTGAGGGGTGGAACAATGCAAACCTCATGGAGTTGAACAGAATGAAGTGCAAGGTCCTATATCTTGTCCATGGCAATCCAAGGCACAGCTACAGGTTGGGTAGAGAAGGAATTGAAACCACCAGTGAGGAGAAAGACTTAGGGGTAATGGTGGATGGGAAGCTCAACATGAGCTGCAGTGTGAGCTCAGCCCAGAAACCAACCCAGGCCTGGGCTGAGCCACAGGAGTGTGGGCAGCAGGTCAAGGGAGGTGATTCTGCCCCTCTGCTCTGCTCTGCTGAGACCCACCTGGAATAGTGCACACAGTTCTGGTGTCCTCAAATTGAGAAGGACATGGAACTGTTGGAGCAAGTCCAGAGGAGGCCACCAAGTTGCTCAGAGCACTGGAGCATCTCCCCTGTGAGGACAGGCTGAGGGAGTTGGGGCTGTTGAGGCTGGAGAAGAGAAGGTTGTGTGGAGACCTCAGAGCACCTTGCAGGAGCTGAAGG
>NW_008666894.1:26238-28223 GCF_000695815.1 Acanthisitta chloris | reverse complement strand
TGTTCACAGCCAGGTTGGCTGAGCCTTGAGCAACCTGCTCTGGTGGGAGGTGTCCCTGCCCAGGGCAGGGGTTGGGACTGGGTGATCTCTGAGCTCCATTCCAACCCTCAAATTCTGTGATGCTATGATTAATGTAATAGGAAGCAGACAAGAGTTTTCTCACTCCTTCCTCCACTCACAGCCTTACCTTCTTCCCTTTCCACTCTTTTGCTTATGCAAGCAAAGGTCTTCAGCTTTATCTTCTACACTGATGATTCCAATTTACATTTCTATTAATTATTTCAGCATTTATAGCTAACAAATGGGTAAAATAAAGTGAGCCTGCCACAGGGAAATGCAAGCCAGCACTGAAAACAAACTTATGTGTTGCTTTGCTTGCTTTTCTCTCCTCAAACATTCTCATTATCTTTTAACTGAATCATATCCCAGCAGGAAAGATTATCATAACTGAGACTGATTACACTTGATGGTGCCAAAAACATACTCACTCACTAGCCTTCATCTCTGATTCTGAAGCCTCCCATGGGTTGATGGAAGGAAATAAAAACCATGGATCAAACGTACACATTTCAACTCCAGTGACAGTCTAGATCCAGCAGCTAAAATCCCAACGCAACCCAAACCCCTTCCAGTGTTTCCTGTGTTGAACAATGGCTTCAGGAGCAAGAGTCCTGAACAGTAACACTTCACTCACCCTTAGGATGTCTGTTTTCAGCTGCAGCTCTGTAGGTGGAGCTGAATGCATCAGTCCCAGCAAAGTGCCCATATCATCTTCTCCACTTGGAGATAACACCAACTGCTGGATGATCATCAGGGCGTGCTGGCGGCACTGGGGATACTTCACTATGTTGTGCACACACCTTGCACCACCAAACTCCCTGAAAATACCTGCTCAGAAAGAGGAGGGGGAGGATAAGTGCATCAGGAGCATGAAAAATAGAAATCAGTGACCAAAAAAATGACAACAAAACAATGCAAGACGTGTTTATTTTCATTTCTACAGACTGGAGAGGAAAGTTTTAGCCCTATGGATGTTTAGTTACCTGCTGCTATTTTTCCTCTCCTACCACAAATAAAAGTAGAACTTGAATGTCTTCTGACAACAGTTTTCACTAAAGGTCTTGAGTACCAGGATGGAAGTTCTAAGAATTTCCTGGATAATTCTGTAGCTCCAACAGCAGTTATTCTTTTCATGCTAACAGTACTTACTCTTTTCATGTTGGAGCTCCAAGAGACCCAGGATGAAATAAAAAACCTACTAAACCCTCCATCTTTCGCAAAGACCATACACTGTTTCGGTTAAGGGTAGTGTTTATATTACATTGAGCAATGAACTATGTGCGGTATGAACTAAAAATATAACTAGGCTCTTTCTGGACAAGATGAGCAAACTAGGAGCACAGGCTGAGAAGTGGTTTGGTCTAGCCACAATATGTATAAGACTGCAGGAGTTTTCTTGTGGCAAGACCCATCTCTGTAGAGATTAAGCTTAAGGCAAATAATTGTTTTCAAGCTTATTGCCTACTCAGACAAGCACAAGTGCAATATTAATCCAAATTATATGAACACTGATCCTGAAAGCATCATAAACCCAAAGTGGAATATATATATATATATATCTGGCACATATAATGTGTGTTTAGTACAGTGTCAGCACCTAGAGCACTGCCCTATGTTAATGACTGTAGATGAAACCAGAGCAGGGAAATGGATCAATGCTGCACTCAAAGGGATCATCTTTCTTCTGAACATAAACTAGAAGAGCAGTTTAAATCATCAAGTTCAGAATTAACAAGTAGGACAATGTTTATTCCCTTTCATGTACATATATAAACATTAATCAAAGAAGCATAGAATTTTAGGGGTTGGAATGGACCTTAGAGATCATCCAGCCCCAACCCCCTGCCCTGGGCAGGGACACCTCCCAACAGAGCAGGTTGCTCAAGGCTCAGCCAACCTGGCTGTGAACACTGCCAGGGCTGGGG
>NW_008666894.1:24045-26160 GCF_000695815.1 Acanthisitta chloris | reverse complement strand
GCCCATTGCCCCTTGTCCTGTCCCTGCAGCTCCTAACACAGATCCCTCTGCAGCTTCCCTGGAGCCCCTTCAGCTCCTGCAAGGTGCTCTGAGGTCTCCACACAACCTTCTCTTCTCCAGGCTCAACAGCCCCAACTCTCTCAGCCTGTCTTCAGAGGGAAGATGCTCCAGTGCTCTTAGTAACTTGGTGGCCTCCTCTGGGCTTGCTCCAACAGTTGTGCAATATTTAGGAAACCTCATCAGAGACACTGGTTTAAGCTCAGGAACAGAGCTTTGAGTTTGGTAAGAACCACTGCAAGGCTGCTTAATGCCTACTTATACCTCTGTGATGACCTACAACCTCTGCTGGGCTCTGGAGGCAGTGGCCCTGGCTCATCTCCCAGCCAGGCTGCACAGACAGCAGCCACACCTGCTTTGATAAATACTTTCTCCACTCTCTTGTATGCTCTCTCCTACTCCTGAACTGGGAGACCTCCAGCAGAAATGAGGCTTTCCAAGGCTCCTCAGAAACAACATCATCTGTGGCATCATTCCACAGTCCTGATGTCTTTTACCCTCTGTTGTTTCTCCGATGCATACTCAGAGATAACTCAATGCAGAGCAGAAGCAATGAGGTACTGATGGCTGATTCATGCTTCCTAGGTGAGGTCAGGAATGACATTTAACAGCAGCCAAGGATTTGTCACAAGTCACATGGAAGCTACAGCAGCCACATGACAATCCATGTACCACAAGAACAAGGCTCAGGTACTACAGACCTTGATGTTACACAGGTACCAATGGTTCACAGCTGTGAACCAAAACTTGCTGCTTCTAGAATATGAGGCAGTTCCAGTCCTCCAGAAACATTATCTTTACATACTAACATCACCTCCTTTCATCATCCTTAGAAAGCAAACAATCCTGAGGGTTTTTTGGGGCGTTTGCTTTAGTATGCCAAATTTCACCTTACATGGAAGCTCCCACATGTACCTCTGTGCCAGTCCTTTCTGTCTCATGAACTAGGAGTTCTGCCTTTTCTTCTGTGGCAAAACCAAAGCTGAGAGATAAATGTAGAACTGTGTCATTGATTCTTACAATTCACCTGTAATCAATACCAAATTCCTCTCTAAAACCTCCTTATTTCAGCCTAATTCACTGTTGTTCATCTTTGAAGAGATTGATCATGGTGTCTGTTCCCTCCCACAGCCTCATTTTCTTCTTTGTCTAACAGAACAAAGGGGTTAGGAACAGTTACCCTCCTTGCTCAGTGTGCTATTCCAACCCCTGAGAGACAGCTTTTACCAGCATAAGACACACATACTCTCTATTTCAAAGTCACCAGGTCTTGGCTAATGAAGCATAATATAAAACTGCCTGATTTAGAAAAGGACAATCATAACAGAGCCCTATTTATACACACTGACTGGGAATAAGCCTTTAAAAATGAAAAGGCATCTTTAACTAAAGATGGAAGCATCACTAATCACATTTAAGCAGAGGTGACACTGAACACTGAACTACACTTCTAATTATGTGCTTACATTTTCCGACACACAAACTGTGTTCCAAGCACATCTACAGTTAATTAGAGTATTGCTGGAGAGTGATAGGGTGTGGGGATTGCCTTCCAGTAAACAGCAATGAAGCTCAGGTTAAACATGGCATCTTGCACTCCTTTGTTTTAGGCATTCTATGTTATGCTGCCTATTTTCTTTGCTGGAAAAACTTGGCAAGAGATGAAATGTATTTCAGTGTGTTTGATTACTTGCCTGGAGAAAGTTAAGACATGATTTTCTGAGTTACTTTTTAATGTATAAGATATATATAAATAAATATATTTTAGAAGAATCTCCATACTTACCTGCATTTGTGTTTGATCCTTGTAGTAGTACTGTCAAAGTCTCCATAACCAGTAGAGCCAGTTGCTTTTGGTCCTCAAATGAACTGTTTCTTGAATCCCCTAAAAAATAATTTCAGAAGCTAAAGTCATAGTAAATATCATAGAATCATAGAATTTTAGGGGTTGGAATGGAGTTTAGAGATGATCCAGCCCCAACCCCTGCCCTGGGCAGGGACACCTCCCACCAGAGCAGGTTGCTCAAGGCTCAGCCAACCTGGCTGTGAACACTGCCA
>NW_008666894.1:0-23748 GCF_000695815.1 Acanthisitta chloris | reverse complement strand
CTCTTTCCTAAGATACTTCTTGAGATTTTTCCACCAGCACTTCTATTTTCTCTGCTTCCCCAGAGAGCATGAAGCCTAACCATTTTCCAAAGCAAATTAAGATTTAGCCTACACATGCATTCCTGGGAAAGTTTAGCTATGAATCATTTGAAAAGTTAACCTATAAAGACAAGAATTTAAACAGAAGCTGTTGAGCACTGTGAGCTCAGCAGTGGCTGACGCTGCAGTTATGTGCTTAGTTTCACATCCACAACTATTGTTTGTTGAAGCCACAAACCCATACCATAGCTGAAGACCTGGCAGGATCTGTTCTTGCTCAGTATTCAATACTTGAAAAGAGAAATTCCACACAAAACTACACTCACATCATTACAGCAAATGTGCTGATGACTCAACAGGTCTAACAGTGACCAACACTGCAAGTGGCATCTTAAACACAGAGGAAAACTCCAGGAGTTAATAGTGGGTTGATCTTTTTAACTACTCTAATTAAAGCTACTACATAAAGGCATGTGCACCCAGGTAGTATCCTAAGCATGACAGCTTCATCCACGTCTTTGCAGGAACATGAGGACTGATGTGTTTTTCAGTAGTTGCTGGCAATGAAGCTTTCAAACTCTAATCTACAGGTACCACTCACTAATGAAGCTTCACACAATGACCCAGGTGAAACACCCAACAGTTATGGTTCAATATAACTGTCACTGATGCACACTAAGTTGATTGCAGTTTGAATAAAGAATGAAAGATAAAATGTTCTCTGTGTGTGCACGGATCCTCCTATGGCACGTGGGAGTGCTGCTTTGCAGGCCCAGCAGGTATGTAGCTTATCTCAGAGATGTTCAGTTCTGGAGACAAGACAACTAATTTTAAGGTGGTTTTTTTATTTTTAAATGCTTATAAAAATGTAGACCCAACTTCCAGAAAAGGCTGCAGGCTTGAACAGATACTGTTATTATACTTATATACTCATATGAATACATTCTTCTCTTAAGAGCTCAGATATGTGCTCTGTAGTATTTTTTCAAACACTATGAAACCCCCAAGTACCTTTAGTTAGGAAGAATATAGACCATTTGCATTGCTCTTTTAGTTTTTCCATGTTAAGTAACAAATATTAAACCAACATATCAAAAAACATTTAAAAAGGAACATGTTATCTCCTACTATTTTGCACTCAAGAGCATCTTTCATTAACGTTTGCCTCGAGCTTCTCTCAGGACATTAAGAGGGAAGCGGTTCCAATGAGCTTTTAAGATGGCACAGCAGCCCACAGGACATTCAGCCCTCGAGGGACATGTTCAGACTCTCCCATTCCTCCTCTGAAGTGCTAGACTGTTCCCTGCCACAAAAAGACATTAGAAAAGAGGAAGAGGACACACTACCTTGGTCGTTCAGTGCCTGAGTGGGATCTTTCAAAAGAGCTGCATATTTATGAAGAAGATTTACCATCACCTCCAGAAGTCCCACTTCCCTGAAGACATCCTTAAAGATGTAGTCGTGACGAGTGAACTTCAGGAGTGTCTTCATGGCGATGATGCTACACTGGAAAGAAGTGCTGGATTTTAAGAGGATGCTCACACTGATCAGTTCTTTACAGGGGATGTAGTTCAGGCTGAAGACAACAAATTCCAGCATCTCAAAGTATTTGGTCTGCACTTCTGGACGTTTGGGAATTTTCTCTGCAAACTGGGACAACGTGTGCTGCGACTCCAAAATGAAGTAGTTGGCGTTGTCAGCCATGTAGATATTGGTGATGGCATCCAGGATGATTTGGCCTAGGTAGTTGGTTTTTGCTCTCAAAAATGCATTCTGGAGGACAGAAAACGCTTGAATGTTCCTCACACTGTGACCTAGATCAGGAAACAAAGTGGGATAGGAGGGGAAAAAAGGAAAGAGAAAGTTCTTAATCATCATAAACAATGAGTGCAGTTATTAATCCTGATTTATGCATTTTAGAAGTGGGAATAAAACAACGATATAGGTCACAGAAAAGAATTACTAAAAGTGACTTCAAAAAAGCCTCTGCACAAGCACTTACACTGCAAATCCTACAGTCTACTGTTGATTAGGATGGAACCTTCATCTTTGGAAGTGTTTACACAAGCAGCTAAATCAAAGATCAGTCCTTTAAAATAGGTTCAGCAACATGGAGCCACTTCACATACTGGAAGAGTATCAGTTATAAGTCACACTCAGTTGTTTCTAAAAGGGCTTTTGTGTATGCTTTTGTTACTACAAAAACTGTCCAAAAAGGGGATTTAGAGCTTATTCAATGTGACAGGATCATAGGCAGTGTCAGATACAACTACTTAGAGCCTAATTCAGTATCAACAGTTGTTCCAGGCAATCAATACGATGACTAAATTATCTTTGATTATTATGAGGATCCTTGAAAACACTAAATTTTGACCAGCCCTTCAGAGCTCAAAACTAGAAGTACTTAGATAGAAGCAATTAAAAGGACCTGAGAGATGTTGTGACAACCACCACTAAATCAGATAACTCTTTTGCACGTGGCAACAGGCCAAGGTTGTCTCATAAGAAAAGCTGATTAGTCTAAACAAAAACTAGTTATCACCAAAACATGGAGAAATGAAGCTCTGAGTGTATCACCTTCTCTCTCTATGTAGTGTAAAAGAAAAACAATTGCTATGAACAATGAACTCTCTCAACAGCAGAGAAAGGAAGTCACTGACCAAGGAACCTAGACATGCAAGAGAAACAGTAAAAATAAATCTATTAGCCTATAAATCTAACTTTTCCTTGTCTATGTGGTATCACTAAATGTCATAAAAACTTCAAGTAACAAACCAGCTCCACAGCCACTATGAAATTCCAGACTCCTTAGTTACACACAAGACTCCTCTGAATTTTAAGTTCATGCACAGGATGTGAAACCTAAGTTAATTTCTATAAAACTCTTTGTCCCTTTAGACTTTCTCAGCCTTATCTCCAGATCATAATTGACTGTGGTTGCAAGCACACCACAGATTTTATCACTCTATGAGAGCTGGTGATGAAACCACAGATTTCATCTCAAAAGTTGCATCTGCCTAAGCTGACATATGCTGACAGAAAGCAAATTGGGGCAGGGGGAGGATCAAGCCAGCACATCAGCCTTTCCCATCGGCTTAGTAAGAGCAGATTAAACACCATAAATCAAATCAGTGCATCTCTCCATTGTGCTAATCTCTTACAACAGCCATGTGGAAACTGTCAGCTTTGCAGTGAGAGAAGCTGGACTTGGCTTGAGTCCTCAAACCCCAAAACACAATCTCTGGACCAACACAGACATGCAACCTCAGTAAAAGAACCTAGACTCAGTTGCAAAGGGTTTGGGTACTATGAAGCTCCTCTTTCTTTTGTGGTTTAAATTTAGAACACCAAAAAGCAGCCAGAGAAAGCAGACTCACCTTTGCCTGCAGGTTGTGGGACTGCAAACCCAGGGAGTAGGAAAGGTACTCCAGTGGTAACTCCAGCTGGCTTTAATTCAGTGACACCGTATGTTGTTAAGGAAGTTATCAAATTAACTAAGTCCTTCAAAGCATCCTTAGATTCAGCCTCTTTTGCCTGTTCTAATCTGAAGAAAAGACAATAGATCCAGTTAGCAGCACAAGTTTATTTCAACTCAAATCACTTCAATGAGATTTCACTCCTCCAATTTAGAGACCACAGTTTTACTGCTCTGTTCCTGCAGTGTGTTCTCTGTTCATGTCATATCATCAAGTCAGTCAAACACTGGACATACAACAGCATATATGGGGTTTCCTGCCACAGAAATTCACCTCATAAACCTTCCCCTGAACTTAGCAGTCTGCTAAAAAGCAGCACAGACATGAAAATTACTTTCAAACTCCTCTCACAGACATGAAGCAATCGGATAGGAAGATACATAGATAGTCTGTAATTAAATAAATCCATAATTAACTCACTAGATTACATCTGCCACTTCGAGAGTTAACATTTTATGCTAATGAAATGGTATTTTGGTAGAAGTCTAACACTTAGGAGCACTGGATGGAGCATCTTCATTAGAATCATAGAATTTAGGGGTTGGAATGGACATTACAGATCATCTAGACTAGATGATCTGTAAGGTCCATTCCAAGGTCCATCTAGACTAGATCACCTAGAACTAGGCACTTACCTGTGAACACAAGAGAATGGAAGTGCTGACATGTCATTCCAACCAATGCTTCCTGCCAGCAACACACTATCAGACCAAACCCTAAAAACTGACTCTGAGTCCTAGAACTATCCTCATTTTCCTTCTACTGCACCAAAAATTAAACCACTGTTAATATTTACTAACTCTACAGATCTCAGGAATAAGCTGGAGACCACAATCTCCTGATCACTCATGCAATGCAATCAGCTAATGATCTGTCTGCATTTCTTCAAGCACCTTGGCATACCTGAGGAGGAGGTCACAGAGGAAGTTGTATCCTTGCCATATCCTAAAATCATCCAGCAATGTTTGGGATACATCACTGGAGTCTTTGAGAAAACAAGAAAGTCCAGCAAACATCTCAACTATTTCTAGGGGAGAAAGGTCATCAGACTGCTGCATGTTCTGAACACACGTGGACAAACATTCCTTTTCTGAAAAGGAATCAAGAAATTTAGGGGTTTACTGACATTAACCACGACAAAAAACATAACTAGTACAAGAAAGACAGCAATAAGGTCACTTATTCAAGTATCTCATATCACATACCATTTAATATCACAGAGGACTAGAAGATGACAATTCTCAAGTGTCTTTGGATCTGAACTCTAACCTCTTTTGCCAACCCCTTTTATAATCTTTACTGAGGAGGAAACTGTAGATAAATACTGGGTTTTACCCAAAAAATCTGACCATATAAACTCAAGAGAATAAAAAGACAAATATGACAACTGTAAATCATTCTGAAACATATTTTTTCCTTTTAAAACAAGAAGTTATACAAAACACTGACTGACATTAGCCTTTGCACCATGTGTTACTGCTGCTCTGGTTAGCATCTCTGGCTGGCATCAGAGAGAGAAGCTTGTCTTGTTCTGCAGAATTCTCACACTCCATTGGTTTGTTGGTCAGAAGCAAAACGTATTCCCAAACCTACACAGAGATTTTAGATGCACTATGTTTTAAAGCTGCTCCCTTCAATTATTTCCCATTTTAACTTCACAGCCTGTGCAACACAAGTGCAAATCTTCCTAGCTAGGCTGGTAACAAAATTCCCAGAGTTCAAATCAAAGCAGGAGACAGGGAAAAGATGATCCTTTGCATCTTAACTTTTGCCTCAATATGAGATGAGCCTCTTGACAGATATTGCTATCTGTTCAGTCAGGTTCATTTTTTTAATCAACAAGCAAGAGGGAATGGCAACTAGTTTTCTTTTTGAGGTGCTATTGCACTTTTTAAGGCACCTAGAACATCCTTTGATATGACAGCTTCACTCCTCTGTGGACCAAGCCCATAGAGAAGAGATAGTGGTAGTAGCTGTAATATGTCAACTGACACAGTCAAAACTCTACTTATTTTCTTCGTTGCACTTCTAACACTTTCACATATACCCACACACCTACACTCATCAGAAACCCACCAGAAGGCTGTTGTGGACGCAGGCAGAAATCCTACCACCTTTTACGTCCCATCTGAAAATACTTAACTGATGACTATGCTGTGCTTTCAAGTGGATACTGTACATTCACATCTTTCTGACTGGAACTGGAAACACTCTGCTAGCACAAGAAAAAGCACAGGCTGAGATTTTCTGTGAAGGATGTGAGAGCAGGGTGATGTATTTAAGAAACTGCAAAAACGGTTCTGTGGAGCCTTGTAACTATTGCTTTCCTGGATGTGAGCAAATTGTGGGTTTCTTTCTTTGCCAGAAGAAAAAGTTCACTTTAGAAACAGTCCCTTTAGTTCACTTTAACAGCCATTCCAATTTAAAAACTACAAACACTTCTATGTGCTCCTACAGCCTTAAATGTAAAATTGGAAACATATTTTACCAAATTTCCTACCTCAAGTCCTACATACCTAAACACCCATAGAATTTTCAGTCAATGCAACATGAGTATTTTGCATGCAGAGCTGCTCCCAGGCAGCTAACACCCTCTCCAACAGTGGTTTTCATCTCACTTTGCTCTTCCAAGTTCTTTGTCATGAACCAGCTTGGCAGCTGCCCCTTTATCAGTCCCTTGTAAAGATACATGATGAGTGAACTACTCCTTTTATTAGCCACCAAAATCTGTAACCAGCTACAGACATGCCCCTGCATGCTACAGTTTCCATGACTGCAACAGTCAGGATGTTATTGGTCTCCAAAAAGGACAGGAGAAAAATGGAATGATTCTGGAGGCTCCATTCATTTGGTGGCTTGCAGAAAGGATTAAGCCCATGAGATATTTTTTATTTGGCTACTTGGAAGCTTCCTAGGAGCACTGGTACTGAGACTGCCTCGTTCAGGCACAGCTGTGGTTCTCAGCCAAGCCAAGAAGAGCCTCCCCGGGCCAGGCCCTAGGGACATGGTTGGGTTGGGGAAGCTTGGCTGGCCCACAGTGCAGGAAGAAAACTGGCTGCTCCATCCACCAGCACTTGGAGGTTCACAGCCAAGTGTTTCTGTGCCCATACACCATGCTCCCTCGGGCACTGCCCAGTGCCACAGGTCTGGATGTTCTCAGGGTGTGCAACTCCTGATGTTCTGGAGAATAGAGAGCACACTGCAAATCAGGGGTGGTTCTAACAGCCTCACCCAACCTTTTCCTGCAAAATCAAGGTGTCTCAGAGAAAGGATCTTCTCCCAGCACACCCAAGTTAGCTCTCCCTGGTTTGCATAATGCACCAGTACTTATTACAGGGCAGCAGCTTTCATGGCCTTCTAGTAGCTCCAACTGCATCAGCAGAACACATGGAGCTGGTTCCTCTTCCTGCAGCTTCCTCAGATGGCTCTGCACTTTTATTGCTAGCTAGAGTGGTACCCAGACATGCAGCTGTAAACAGGGCACTGCTAGCTTGCCTCATGTCTCTGCAAGGAGCACCAAAACCAACTAATTCCTGTTAGGAATTAATGCTCACAGCAAAAATGACAAGTTTATGCATCTTCACAGTGCATATTTTTCAATACAGGTAGTTCCTGGAAGCCTCTCCTTTTGCTCACCATAAGCTCTACACCAAAACACAAGGAGAAACTCTAGCCTCCAGTGTTCAACTGAAAGATGAATGGGACAGACTCACCTCTCACTACACAAGGGCTTGGAAATTTTACCTGTATGTAAATACTTACATGTCCAAACCAAAAGCCTGGAAGCTTTCCTTGAGCTATTATTTCCATGCTTAGTTCCTAACTGAGAAAACCATGAAAGAAGAAAAAAACCAACAAAACAATAAATAATCTTGAAGAAAGACACATACCATGGATGTACTTCACTACATTGACACTAAGGCCGTGACGGGATATGGTCATCAGTACTTCTCCTGCACTTTTCCTCCAAGGCAGATTATAGGGAGGGCACCATGAGGTTATTGCACTGAATAGAAGCTGGAGATCATCCTTTTGAGCCAGTTCTTCTGCCGGGGACACAAAACTGCACAACTTGACTAGGATCTGGAATAATAAATTGTTAAACAATCAGCATGAACACTCTGACCACTGCTGGGTTTGTCTAGACTTTGTAAAAAGCACTGTGCCATTTAGCATAACACACAAAAAGGCAATGTGCTGTTTTCCCTCTGTGTGTTTCTGTACTTTGAATTGAAGACAAGGTTATCCAGCATGTGGCTGTTTCAATTCCCAGTTCAGTTTAAAAATGACTACCAAAAGACTAGCAGCAGAGCTCAAATCTCTTAGGCAAACACAGCATATTTGTAGGAATACCAGGTTATTCCACTCTTGGAGAATCTGCCAGTTGCCTGATTTACAGGTCTAAATGCTGCAGTGGGGCAGAGGCTCTGAGGCAAACTGCTGTATCCCTTCCTCATGCAGGAAGAAGGCTATTGATGGGTTGTTGGCAGAGCAGCATGCACAACATCTTGGTCAAATGAAAACAGCCAGAACAGTGAGTCAGGAAAGGCTACAGCAACACTGCAGACCTACCTCAACAACTGGCACCTGGGCTTTAACTGCCAAGTTACCATAAACAAGACAAAATTCAGCCACACAACTGAAACTACTACACTGCACTCCCTTTTCTGCATGTTTTGAGGACATCCGAGCTCCATGTTGTGTCTCGTGCAGGAAAAGTGGAGGTTCCCTCTCAGAAAAGTGGAGGAAGATTTTGAAAGGCTGTCTGCATCTGGAGGGGGAAGTTTGGAAGCTCTCTGAACCCTCACCCATTCCAGCCAGCTCGTTTGAGAGCATCACTTTACATCCCTGGAAGAGGGATAGGGAAGAGCTGAGCAGAAGCATATTCTGGACAACCCTGTGTGGTAACACTGGTCATTAACTCTGCTGACAGAAACAACAGAACAACGCTGAAAGAGCTCACAGCACATTGTGATTTCTGCTTTGGAAGACAGCCTGCAGTACTGAGACAAAAAAAGAGGCAAATGGTATGTTCTCATACAGTGCCTGTTACTGGGCAGACACTGTGACTGGAAACTGTGGGAATGAGGCTCGTTTTTATTTCTGGAATGCCTGTCAGATGTTACACTTACAAATCCTGGCACTGCCTTCAAATCTCTGTAGGATACAAGTAGAGATACACCTCTGTGGTTTTGCATACATGGCTACAACCCTGCACGGAGTTGTACCCAATTTGCACATGGAAACTGGTAGTGTGACCACTGACCCTTTTCTAACAGGAACTATCAGCTCCTTCTAAAAGTTTCATCAGGAGAACACACAGCCATATCTCTGCAGGACCTCCAACTGAAACTTCAGAAAGGAACAAGTCAGAAGTCCCTGGTCTCCCCGGGAAATGTGAGGGAGAATTCTAACACTAGCTACAAGCTCAGATCGTTCCCATATTTAAGTTCTTTGCTCCCATATTAATGGAGTTTTTTCCATAATTAAAGGGAAAATAGCCTATATTAAATTAATAGATTATTATCAATACTAATGTATATACTATGTCTATTTCAATCAGTAACAGCCAAAAGATACCAAAGACTAGGACCAGGTAGATGAAGACAGACTAATAACAGCAGAAATTTCACCTCAACTGTTCTCGCAGGAAAATGCACATTTTTCTGAGCCATCAGTTTGTGAAGAATCGAGGAAGAGTAAAACCTTGTTCCAGTAAAAGGTTTCTGGACTTTTCTCACGTAAAGCATTCCCATTCCTCTTGCAAATTCCACGACCTATTTCCCTTTCTTACCTGTACAAAGACTTTCTGTAGCAGCGCTCGGCGCTCGGCGAGAGGTAGTTCATTCTGTGCTCCTCCGACTACCTCAGGCACATGTGGAAGGTCAAAAAACAGATATAGACATTTAACAAGTGTGGAAGGCACTGACATTGTCGTCATGCAGTCCACAGTTTTCTGAGGAAGAAGAAAACAGGGGGAAAAAAATCAGTTCAGCATATTGCGACATTAGAAAAGCCACACTCCTGTGACAGCAGCACCTAACAGCCACAGTTTGGAGCAGTCACTGCATAGGACAGAAACAAACCCTGCCAGTGTCTGCCAAGAGAAGCTTACCAGTTAATTACAAGACTTTCAGCCAAGCCCTCATCAGCTATCTATTCTTTGTAGCAGTAGAAAGGGGAGTGGGAGGAGGACTATTCAATTTAGACTCTCACTTGGCAAGAAGGGATAAGGAGACATAAGGAGCAAGGTAGTCAAAAACATGAAAGCATCAGGGGAAGAAAAGACAAATTGGAGTGGAGGCTGGTGACATACTGAAACACAGATAAGATGATGTGCTGAATTATAGAATCAGAGAACCATAGGATTTTAGGGGTTGGAATGGACCTTAGAGATCCTCCAGCCCCAACCCCTGCCCTGGGCAGGGACACCTCCCACCAGAGTAGGTTGCTTAAGGCTCATCCAACCTGGCTGTGAACACTGCCAGGGTTGGGGCAGCCACAGCCTCCCTGGGCAACCCCTGCCCAGAGTGCAAATCCTGAACTCTAGGTACAGTACTTGACATGCATCTCCTGGGGCACCAAGGAGCAGCATGCAAGAGAAGCCTTTGGGAAGCAATAAAAGTTGCATGCATTATTCAAAAGAACATCACAAATGAGGGTTCCAAAACCATCATTTATTTTTAGGCAACAAACCACAAGGAGCTAAAGCAGAAGTTCTCTGGCAGTGTAAGAGAAAAAGGATCTTAACATGGAAAGCAGAATATAGTCACATCTTTTTGTGAGGGTTCATGCAGTTCATTACATTATTGCTTTTGTCTCTCCCACCCCACAACTTATTTTTAGCTTTGCTGTTTAAGACTAACCTGTCCTGATGAAGCTAGTAAATTGATTGTGGTGAGCAGCATCCAACCTCTACTTGCTTCTTCACTTTGATTGACCTCCAGAAACTGGACTATGGCACGACTTGCAGCCTCTGTAAGGGGCAGTTAAAGAAAAAAAACAGTAAGAATTCAGTCTGACAGTCTGCAGAAGGGAACACATCCTCTCAGCATCCCCAGCACTGCTCCAGCACTGCTTGAAAAAAGGACTAGGCTTAGCTCTACACTTTCCAGACACACATTCCAGTGTTCCACTCACACTTGGCTTTGACACTTAGCAAGGCTGCAAAGAGTACATTCTTAGGTCAGGCATCACCCTTTAACCAGCAGGCAGATTTCTGTAACATGCAGAAACTTTGGTGTGATTTGGTTTTATCAGATACAACAGAGTCTTTTCCAAAGACAAGAAGTCACCACCAGTTAGTGTCTCAGTAGGAAAAGCTGATACCCAATTTGTGAGATAAAGCACTTGCACTCAAACAACAGTTTGGGGGAGAATGAGAAAAGACTGGAAGGAAGGAGAGGTGCAGCAAGACAAAATTAAGAAAAACCAGGAAAAAGAGGAAAAATAAGACTAAGATCAGGAATTACCACAGTCCACATTGGAAAAGGAAAACACTAACAACTTATGGCTAATTTTTATGATCCAGGGAACACTTCTGGAACTCAGAGCCAAAGACAAATATTCAGCCTAGTAAACAAGTTATCAGACTCTATAAATAAATCAACAGAAAATGCAATCCCATTTCACTGCTGCCTAAGCACACAATGATGCTGAGAAGTCTGGAATGCCAGTTGTGATGACTGCCCATTGCCTGTAAGGGAAATCTAAACCCATTTATCATTAGTAACTGTGCATCAAACATCTTTGGTGCTTTTAGTGTCAACTAGGACAGAAAAGGAAGGTGTATATCACTTTGAAAGGAAATTACAAAGGAATTATCAATGGAGAATAAATAGTCAACTGAAGAGAAATCCAATTTTAATATTGGTTTCTTTGCTTCATCTGCTGTCAAGATTCCCCAGCACATACCTGGGAAGGAGTTTGTTTGAAAGCAAAGATCTTTCATATGGCAAAGTACTTATCAAACTTCCATCATCAGCTACATTGAGAAGTTAACTTTCTGAAGCACCAGACTGTAAACTGAGCTGGACTAGCCAACCTATGAAGCAGGTGATCCTAGAAGATGTCAACAGTTGTTTGCTTTACATTCTTAACATGAACATTTCACAACAGAGACCACCACCACACAGAGCCATCACCACGGGTGAATCAGCACAACAGGACCCAAGGTGCAAAGAAAGCCTTCTATCAACAGGAAGACAGAGGAAGTGAGCAAATCCCTCTCCACAGTGGTCATCAGATCACACAGGGAATGCTGCATCCAGTTTTGGTTCCAACGCAAGACATGGAAGACAATAATCAACAGGAGTGCAGCTGAGGGCCACTGAGATATTTGGGGGCTGGAGCAACCACCCTGTGAGGAGAGGCTGAGGAACCAGGGCTGGCTCAGGTGGGAAAGGAGACAACCTCAGGGGAACCAAACAGCAGCTGGCGCTGAAATAAGGAGAGGTCCTTACCACTGCCCTGCATGAGACTAACTGAGCTAAAACAAAGCTTGAAATACCAAGGTACAGATGTGGATAAGCAGCAATTTCCCAGCATGCTGACCTAAAGTTCCTGGTGGGCACTTTGTTTTCCAAAACTATAAGTGCAAAACATTGACCAGTGGTTGGGTGTATGAGCAGACCAACTTAGAGATGCCACCATTGCATTTCCCACACTAAAGGCATAGGTCAAATACCAGAATTCCTGACAAAAGCCACTTTCCCTAAATTCTGATAGTCAAGAGTGTCTAAGGCATGCACTGCTTCTACAGTGACAGTGCCCAAAAAGCCACTCCAAAGAAGCTCCAAAAGTCACCTGAGGAACAGGGGCTCGTTCAGTCACTGAAAGTGAGACTCAGGGGTTAAGCACATGCTTGTGAAAGAGTTGTCATGCTGTTGGCATCCTAGATGGCAAAGCAGTACAATGCCATAAATAGCAGTTTCAAAACTGTCAGTCTTAATTAAGCACTACCTAAACCCACAGCATTTTAAGTGCTGGAAGAAGTTCTCTTGTCATCTGCTCTGAGCAAATTTGATAGCACTATCATTTAAGATTAATTTCCATCATCAGCACTAGTCTTAGTTCATTTCTTGTACCTCTTCCCTGGTTTTGAAGTGCTCAAGTCACCTTTTAATATAACATTCTCTACGTGCCCCACTCAGATGTCTTTAGCCCTTCAACTTCTGCTGCAGAACAAACCAACCTAGGACTGGGACATGTTAGACAGTAAAAACAGGAAAAAAGCCAGGAGAAAAACCTATAAAGTAATATGTAAACACATATATTGTGACAACTGTGCAAGCATGACCATAATGATATGGTTACATGGGTAAGGCACAGGAGTCAGATTTTCCTGCATGGATGCAGGAGCTTTGTGATAGAGACTTGGTAAAATAAACCACCAGAATCTGTTTCCTATGTAAGAGATGACACAGATGCTTTGCATCCTGGACTTCAGAAAACCAGCAGGTAGAAAGCAATGGGCTTAGACCCACACTCAGACTGCTAGGAAAAGTCAGTGCTGCACTACAGGCAATGTTATTGCCTCTGGCAACTGCACTAAGGACAAATTTGGTCCATGCAGCTTTTAGTTAGTTGTTCTAGTACTATAAACAGCATATAATAGTGTCATCAGACTTTTGTGCAGCTCAGTCTTATTCTAGAGTGGAGTGTTAGTGAAAAAAATACCTGTGCATATCCCAGGAGGGAGAAGGAGGTGGAGTGGGAGGTGTGAGTGGGTCTGTTGGGGGTGGTGAAGCTCAAGTCAAGGATCCCTTATCTAACTGTGCTTTCAAGAAGTCATAGAATCAACAGGGTTGGAAAATACCTCCAAGACCACCAAGTCCAACCCTACTGTGGTTACTAGACCATGGCACTAAGTGCCACATCCAGTCTCAGCTTGAAAACCTCCAGGGATGGTCTCTACTACTCTGGTGGGGAATGCCTGCAAACACAGTCAGATACCTAAAGAATACAAACCATTCCTCCTACCCAGGTAGCAAGAGATAAGTACCAACCCAAAGTCTGCCTTCCATCTCCAGGAACAGTGCAGGGCTGTCACCACCAGTGGCAGATATGAAGTGCCTGATGCCATTACAGTGTGCAGAAATGGAGAGCTGCTCATCCAGAGATAAACAGCTCACAACTCAACTCTGCCAGCATTTAGCCTCACTCAGATGATGAAAGAATGGGCTTTCTAGGATCTCTTGGAAGGGCTCTACATTGCACTACACCTGTTTTGCATAGGATCTGGTAGAAAGCACCAAAAGTAAATAAAGTTAACCACAAGTAGCAAGATACACCAGTCATTGATCAGCACTGACTCCTGAAGAATAATAGTTGATAGGACGCTTCTGCCCTTGCAAGAAATTCAAACCAGAACCACCTTTTAAAGCAAAGCCACCCACAGGGCAGGAAAACATACATATGTAATGAAAAAAACAAGCCACGTGCAGTCACAGCATGTGAGATCCTTCCCACAATAGTCCCTTCTCAACAGAAGAAAGGTTAGCATACCAAAGAGTCTGGAAGCAGCCCCTAAGCCCACTTATCTTATTGAGAAAGATCTCAACTCTTCAAAGAGCAGCAAACATTAAAAGTAACACTATCAGGAAACTTCAGGCTTCACCACGGGAGGAGCCCGAAAGGCTGTTTGTCAGTAGAAGATAGGAAGATTCCTTTAAGTATCATCTGTAACTCAAGAGGCACTTGAACAAATTACCTAACTTTTGCGGATTTAGGACAAAAATAAATTTAGCTCTGCTGATGTGATGAACTGCAATAAAAATGAGTAACATGAAGAGAGTTTGCACATCAATGGCATGATAAGAGGAAGAGAGGTGGGGATGGTCAGAGTCCAAACACCAGCCACTGATGTGGTTTTCTGCCATGGTTAAACATTATGATGATGAATGCTTATCAATTGGGTCTCTCAAAGTGGTTTGAAGATCAGATAATGAGAGTCTTTCAGCAGATCTTAGTGAAATGCTTAAAGACCTTAAAAGCATTTCCAGTGGTGAAACAGTTTGAGTCAACCCGTGAAATGAAGATTAAAAGAAAGAAAACGGGGGGGGGAAGAACCACAACAAACCCTAAAAAAACATCCAGACCACAACATTAAGAGGGTATAACCAGTAACTGAAAATGCTGTTTCTAGAGATAGGAAGGATTAGCTGAACAGTATAGAAGTATAGCAAAAATATAAAGAAATATTATAACAATTTAGCAGTAAATAGTAAATACTGAGGCAAATACACAGAGAAAATGTTGTCAATATGCAACGAAACATTGACTGAAATCAACGAAGTAAGACACAACTAAATTGAATTTAAAAGGTGCGTAAACCAGTGAGGTGCACAGGCTAACCAAACCTTTGGAACTGACCTTGAAAGGAGGCTAAGAAGTTCCAGGTCTGCCATGTGCCATTTTGCTTTGTCACTCCTCAATTTTCTACCCTTCTGCACAGTTTTCTGGCTTGTCCTCACAACCACTTCTTCATGTTCTGACTGGGCTATGACCTTCCAGGCTGCAGGAGTGCCCATCACTAAGGGAATCACCCTGAATTCTCTGGGATATATGTCAATGTGCTAAACACTGGGAGCTGACTGGGTGTTACTGGGTGTGCTTGAAATGCAGACAATGTAGGACTGAGTTAGAAACCAACTTCAGTAGACGTGGAATAACCACAAGGTACCAAATCACAGATTTGCAGTCTGTGCCAGTGCCTCACCACCCTTAGAACATAAAACTTCTTTCTAATATCTAACCTAAACTTTCCCTCCTTCAGTTTGAACCCATTACCCCTTGTCCTGTCACTGCAGTTCCTAACACAGAGCCCCTCTCCAGCTCCTTGTAGCCCCTTCAGATATGGAAAAGTTGCTCTGAGGTCTCCACACAACATTCTCTTCTCCAGCCTCAACAGCCCCAACTCCCTCAGCCTGTCCTCACAGGGGAGATGCTCCAGTGCTCCTAGCAACTTGGTGACCTCCTCTGGACTTGCTCCAACAGTTCCATGTCCTTCTCACATTGAGGACACCGGAACCATTTGCAGTATTCCAGGTGGGTCTCAGCAGAGCAGAGCAGAGGGGCAGAATCACCTCCCTTGCCCTGCTGCCCACACTCTGTGGATGCAGCCCAGGATTCCATTCTGGGCTGAGCTCACACTGCAGCTCATGCTGAGCTTCTCATCCACTGTCAATTTGTTGTTTACATAGTGCCACCACAACTTTTTGATCAATTCAGACCTAAAATTGGACTTATTTGTGGAAAATGTGGCAGCTAAAAATCTCAAGTAGATAAAGCTATCTCAACCATGACCCCACCATCTTCTAAAACAGACTAGACACCCAAGGGCAAGGGAAACCATTCACTAATCCTTATAGACACACTTATTGCTCTCCCCTGATAATTACTACTGTTGTACAGCAAAGACTCCAGTGTGCAAGATAATTTAACTCTGTTTTAACTGCTTACATCCACAGTAGAGCAATAACACAGTTGAAACTACAGTTGAAAACACAGCTAGGATGGCAAAGCTCAGACTACATAAGACACAGAGCTGGCACAGCTACTACTGAAGCACAAAACACTGTTCTGAGAAAACTACTCCAGTCTGCCAAGAATAACTGAGCTGTGCCTCCACGGTGGCTGGCATTACTCACATAGCTATTAGCATAAATATTCCAAGGCCTGATGAAAATAATTGCCCTATGTTCCATTATGAGATGGAGGGGAAAAAAAGGAAAAGAGAAGGAGAAAAATCCTGACCACAAGACACTGACAGGTAAGACTCAACCGTGCCACATTCACAGCTGTAAAATGCTGCCAACACATTCACAGAAATCAAATCCTTGTAAAATTTCTTCCCTTTCATTAACTACCTGAAGTTGATTTTTGATGATGTTTGTATGGCAACTTGTCTCTGAAACAAGCTTGGTGATTTTGTTGACTTAAACTTCACACCATCAGGAATCTGCACTGATAGATCACCAGAGACATTTCCTGCAGATAGTTGTTACTGAAGTTTTTGCACTTTTAAAAACATGCTTGGAGATATAATTACCTGTCAACACCTATTAGGATATGAGATATCTTTTTGTTTGGGACACAAAATGAATGGAAGTTAAAAAAACCCCGAACCAGTAATAATGCAAGAGCTTCACAATCCATAGACACAATATTATGTCTTTAACACAAAACATCTTCTAAAGAGCCAATAATCTCTAAGGTTTTTAATCAGTATCACAGGAAATGTGTAACTAGTGTTATTCTAATAGAAGTCTACAAACCATGAGTTTTAACAGCTTGTTATCTGGTTATTTCTGGAGAGCAAACTCCCAACTCCCTGGTCACACCAAGAGTCACAATTCAACTGCAGAATGTGGACTCATTAGGTGAGATCTAAAAGGAGTTTCCTGACCAGAGTAACAGCAATCCTGACAACAGAGGCAAAATGATTGATTTCTATTCCAACAGAAACACCGGCACTCATCACATTAAAGCTTAGAAGTGCACCAAATTGTCTTTCAAGTCATTGTGGCCAAATTTCCAAGTAGGGTAGAAAACAAGGAAAAAAAAACCCAACCAAAACCACCATCATCAACCAAAATCTACTGCTGAGTTGTGAGGATTCAAGGAGAACAACTGGATTATCTTGGAGTAACGAGCAGAGGTATGGCTGTAGTAAGAAACATACAGAAGTGGTTGTTCCTAGCAGAATCCAACTGAGTAGCAGGCAGAACAGATGTTCCCCAGGAAGAAAGGTCAAGAGAACACCACCACTGTGCCAGCACAGCAGTGGGACATTCACCTCCTCTAAACACCCAAAGAAAAGGCATTTTGTGCCTGTTTACCCATAGAGAACAGGTTTTGTCTATGATATCTGTTTAGCCATCTGGAATGTTTCCCTGTCAGTCACTCTACTTAAAATGGAAATATATTGTAATTGGCACAGTTTGTGACTCCTAACTTCCTGCATAATAATTCTCACAGTCTTTTCCAGTCCTTAATTTACCATCAAATCCAAACTGAGAACACAGCACAGATCTTCAAATTATCTAGTAGGCAAAGACTTGATACTTCTTGGAAGTGCTCCTCTTCCGAAGAGGAAGTCTAAGAGGAAAGCTAATGAAATGTGCCTTCTCAGAGCATTGTCCTCAGTTATACAACCCCCAGTCTGAGATCAGGGTCTGACACATCCAGGGTTCAACAGAGCCAAATCTCACCCTGATAATCAGAGCAAAAGAGGAATCCACTCAGAGTTTTCCAGGGCTGGCAGTATTGGTCCTAACGTTGGACTTGCTGTACTTTCACATCTTATGAGCTCCCAGGCCAGGAGCTCATTTAAAATGCAAGGGTTTGGAATGTTAACACATCCAAGGGACACAACACACCACCAACATGCACCTCAGGCAAGATACAGCAGCTGTCCATGTGCATGTTCTTGGCCTCCTTCTCCCAGTAGGTCATGCAACTGAGCTCACTCCTCTCTTTGATCTGTTTTCAGGTTTGTGGAACTCATCTTTCTCCATAACCCAGGGAGGAAACTTCTAACATACTCCTCCTCCTCTCTCTCTCAGCCCAAAGAAACAGAAAACAACACATTTTCCTGGAGAAGACTTCTGATACTGCACAGCTGCTGTGAATGGCAGCTCACAGTATTCCCACTGGTCTGAAAATGATGATGCACAGATGTGAAAAGCCCAAACGTGTGCCCCATGCAATACCTGTGGACTTATTTGATGCTCTCCGGCGAATTTCAGTCACCATCAATCGTGACACTTGAGTAGTAAACTGCAGGAGGTCAGAAAATTTCTCCGTCATTGTACTTGGAGGAGCATTTCCAAACACCTAAAACAAGAGAAAAAGGGATGCATTAAAAAGTCATCCATAGAATCACAGAATCACAGAAACAACCAGGTTGGAAAAGACCTCCAAGATCATCGAGTCCAACCCTACCGTGGGGACGAGACCATGGCACTAAGTGCCACATCCAGTCTCATCCTAAAAACCTCCAGGGATGGGGAATCCACCACCTCCCTGGGCAGCACATTCCAATGCCTGAGCACTCTCTCTGTAAAAAATCTCTTCCTAATCTCCAACCTAAACCTCCCATGGCCTTCTTGGCCCCCTGAGCACACTGCTGGCTCCTGTTCAGCTCCTTGTCTCTCTGTACTCCCAGTCCCTTTCTGCCTGGTGCTCTCCAGCCACTCTGTCCCAGCCTGGAGCTGGATGGGATTGCATGTATGGAAGGACATGTAAAATCCTTTCAAAGGGACCAGGAATTAAAACTGCCCCGGTAAGCCTTTCTTCATTAAGCTGACAGTAACAGGAGGCCTCCACCACATTGCTGACATGCCAAGGACTTACTCTCCCCTTTAGAGATCCTCCTGAACTTAACAGCAGGGTTTTTTCTTTTAAGTTGTCACTTAATTCTAGTAACTTATTCTTCGTGATGAAGCATTGATTTAGTCATTAAGTCATTTATTAAATCACATTTAACAGGGAGAAATGTGATAAACCTGTATGGAACAGGACATTATTACAGAATCATAGAATTTAAGGGTTGGAATGGGCCTTTAGATCATCCACCCACAACCCCCTGCGCCCTGGGCAGGGACACCTCCCAGGTTGCTCAAGGCTTCATCCACGTCCAGGGAGATCCATGATACTGCAGCCAGTGAGACAATTGCTGTGCCAACTTACCTTGGAACCCCTAAGTTCCTGAAGAAAATTTAGAAGGCAGAAGACAGAATAACCTTTGTCTAAGTTTGACTTCTTTTACCCTTTAGTATCAGTTGCTCTGTCTCATCACAAACCGGACAAAAATATTTTTCCTGCCTGCTTGCAGTGCAAAGTCATGATGAAATGGAGCCAGAAATACAACAATGAAATCCAGCACTCAGTTTCCTCAAAACAAAAATAGTTGTCACCAAAGGCATAAGTATTTCTCATACAGGAAATTTCAAGCACCATCATCAATACAGCAAGCAAATGGGAGCCCAGACATTACAGACTCTTTTCAGCAGACCAAGAAAAACATCCCTCACTTGGATTAGAGTATGCAACATTCCCAGTACAGACAATCCAGATTTCCCTAAATCCTTCACAGTCCTTTGGCAGCTGTCTGCATCAGCTCCCAGTTCATCCAAGAGCCTCTAACTTCCACGAGGCCATAAGAAGGGAACAGGGCTGGGGACTCATACAACATAACCAAGATTATGTAGCCCAGAATGCACTCTGACAAAGCATCTTGTCATCACTAACTGTGAAAGCTCTTCACTCAGACCAAGAGAAGAGGAACAACTACTAGCCCTGTTACCTGTTCTGAGCTGGCTCAGATTTGTCAGCAGATCCCAGGAAATGCTCAAAGTTACAGTAAAAGGTGAACTGAGGTCAGCTGGGTTTTAATTAGTTGCCACATAATTAAGTTTCCACTACATAGAATAAGTATCTGCACTGGGTATTTACGTACTCTGACTAAAGGTGGGAATAAAAACCAGGAACAGGATGTTCCATG
The DNA here is from genome assembly GCF_000695815.1 of Acanthisitta chloris. Lineage (NCBI taxonomy): Eukaryota > Metazoa > Chordata > Aves > Passeriformes > Acanthisittidae > Acanthisitta > Acanthisitta chloris. The sequence goes on along the minus strand of NW_008666894.1, from coordinate 3,726 downwards.
TTTTACCAGCAAACCATCTTTTTAATAAGGAAAAGCAAGGTTCTTTTAAGGCAATGTAAACAATGTCCCACTGATTCAAACCCAGCATTCCAGCCACTGCTTTCAGTATTGCAAAAGCACTGCCACCACGTTGGGAGAGCAGTGCTTCTTACTGAACTCACTGAATCTGAAAGGAGCCTTTAGAGTCCCCTTCCACAGGGCCAATCTTTTGTTAATTATACACCAATTCAGCTTTTCATTACTATCTGATTCATCATTTCATAAGCCTCCCTGAACATTGAAGAAACAGAAATGGTCTGTAAACCCATTCATTCCCAGAACCAGCAAGATGGTTTAATCTACAGCATGTTTGAGACACAAAGCTGATGTTCAGAATCCTTTAGCTCCTTTGGATTTACTGATTAATAATCTTCAAAATATAACAAAGAAAGATAATGGAGGAGAGAAGGTTGTGTGGAGACCTCAGAGCACCTTCCAGGAGCTGAAGGGGCTCCAGGGAAGCTGCAGAGGGATCTGTGTTAGGAGCTGCAGGGACAGGACAAGGGGCAATGGGCACAAATTGAGGGAGCGAAATTTAGGCTAGATGTTAGGCAGAAGTTTTCCCTGTGAGGGTTGGTGAGACTTCTATAAACACAGAAAACTGTGATTTACGAGAAGAGAGTAGCTGAGATGTATTGGCACAGATAGAAATCACAGAACGATTCAAGAATCTAAATGGTATCCGAGACTACTTAGGCAAGAGCTGATTTTGACAAAGCAAGAAGAAAACATGGGGGTACTGGTTTGTTTTTCAGAATGCAACACATGAGCTGAATGAAGGATAGTGAGAGAAAACAAAGTGCAAAGACATGAGACAACTACAACTCAGCTTCAATAGAGTCCAGTGGAGGGACTGAGAAGGAGGACAAAGCCAGAAGCAGTGCAAAAGAGGGGAGAGAAAATGTAGTAAGGAAGAAAAGGGGAAAAGAGAAAGGCAGAAACAACAGAGAAATTAAAACTTAACTGTTCTTCTTCATCTCTGAAGTCTAATCAAAGCCCGCTGTACAGAAACAGGACATGTATTGATACACTAGTTTTTCTTGAACCCAGTTATATCATCAGCTGCAATTTCCAGAGATACAATGCCACTGCCAGGAGTTACCATAAAGCTACCAAACAAATTCTTCTCCACCAGCTGAAGCCGCTACAGTAGGGGTGTCCCCTTTCCAGAGCAGCAGCCACCTGTAACCACCAGAGGGAGATTTCCAAGCATTAACAGCATCAAAATAACCTTCACGGGCTCAAGGCAAGATTAAGATTCCCCTGTACTAATTTGTAAAAACAAATTAAGAAAGTCCATAACTAGAGGGCATACAATACAAGCAGATAAATTAAAGAGGGAGCAGATGAACTGAGCTTAGTTCTCCCAAACTCACACAACAGGTTACCAGCAGAAATAAGACCTAGGGCAACAGAATGACATTTAGGAGATCTATCCACTAAAACATGCTACTAGGAGACTGAAAATCCCAGTCATACTGTGTCTTGACTAGAATTAACTTTTCTACACAGCACGGTGGTAGTTTAACCTCAACTGGCAGCGAAGCACCAAAGTCACCTGCTCGGTTGTCTCAGGTGGAACAGGGGGAGAGAATCAGGAGAGTAAAGGCAGAAAACTGGTGGATTGAGACAAAAACAGTTTAACAGGAAAAGCAAAACCCACACACAGAGGTAAAACAAAACATGGAATTAATTCACTACTTCCCATGGGCAGGAGGCTCCTAGTAATTCCAGTGACAGTTGTCACAGTCCTCCCTCCAAACAAAACCTCAGTGCCTGAGCACACAGGAGCAGTGAAATATGAATGCCACTGTACAAGTGGTTGTTGTATCTTCCCTACAGATTGCTTGTTCAACATCTCCCTTGTGCAGGAAAGGGGATTCAGACTCAATGCATCAAGCTACAAGGGTGATGAGAATCATAGAATCATAGAATTTTAGGGGTTGGAATGGACCTTAGAGCCCATCCAGTCCCAACCCCTGCCTTGAGCAGGGACACCTCCCACCAGAGCAGATTGCTCAAGGCTCAGCCAACCTGGCTGTGAACACTGCCAGGCTTGGGGCAGCCACAGCCTCCCTGGGCAACCTGGGACAGTGTCTCGCCACCCTCACAGGGAAAACTACTGCCTGAGATCTAACCTAAATTTCCCTCCTTCAATTTGTGCCCATTGCCCCTTGTCCTGTCACTGCAGTTCCTAACACAGATCCCTCTGCAGCTTCCCTGGAGCCCCTTCAGCTCCTGGAAGGTGCTCTGAGGTCTCCACACAACCTTCTCTTCTCCAGGCTCAACAGCCCCAACTCCCTCAGCCTGTCCTCACAGGGGAGATGCTCCAGTGCACTTAGCAACTTGGTGACCTCCTCTGGACTTGCTCTAACAGTGTCCTGTCCTTCTCATGTTTAGGACACCAGAACTGTGTGCAGTATTCCATGTAGGGTCTCAACTCTCTCTATATTCTCCATATAGGGAATATATCAAATGAGGAGACAATAAATGCAAAGAACAGAGAAGAGTTATTTAGACTCAAGGACAGTGCTGTCACACACACACACACACACAAACGTGGGTCTAAACTTGCTGCCAAAGTTTAGGCTGGAAACCAGATGACTCTGTAATAAGTGAGCTCTGCAGCAAAGCTTTGTGACAGTCTACATGCATCTGTGGATTGTACTTCAGAAAAAGTGATAAAAGAAGGAAATCTCCAGAGGCAACTAATACAACACCATGTGAGGAGAAGGGGAAAACTGAAAGGATGCTGACAGAAGAAAACCTTCTGCTGTGCTAGAACAAAAAGGCCTTGGGAACACAAAGCAGGAGCAGTCAACTCTACTAAAGAAAACACCTCTTGGAGAGGGTCTGGCTTACCCTGTTGAACACTGGTAGCATCATGTAGAGTTTTTCCTCCTGCTCCTTCTGGGTCATGTGGCGCGGGGGGTGGCAGAGCTCGGTGAAGAGGCGCCGCAGGTGCATCAGCCCCAGCGCGTTGTCCTGGGGGCTGCACTCCTCCTGCCGCGGCCGGCCCATGATCCTCTTCACCATGTTCATCTTGGCTGGCTGCTGCAAGCTCCTCTGGATCCTGGCAGGGAGGGAAAGCAACGTACTGAGCGCAGGACACCGAGGCATCCTCCCATCACAGCCTTGAAACACCCAACACCCTCTCATACAGCCAGTCCCACACTGCAGCTAAGAGCATTAGCTAATTTTATATGCTAGGCATTGATTAGTATGTGCCTGGAGGATTTAAAGCCAACGACTTGAAACAGGAAAACATCCGATATTCTTCAGCACAAAGCACGTCTGGGCAGGCTTTGAACACTGTAAAATGCTTTGGTGCTTTTTATTAGACGATTTTTACGATACTTTTGTGCATATTCCACAGCATTTACAGCACTATTATCTCCATACTGCAAAGTAGTCTCTCATTAATTCTAGAGTAAAAGCAGTACCAGTTATGTACTTTAAAAATCTAATCACACAAGACCTTCACACTCTCAGACATTGGCCTTAGCATACAGAGGCATGCTGAAATCTGTCCCTGACTTTGCTATGGCAAACAGACAAAGACATTCAATGGAGCTACTGTTCGTCTCACACCTCAGCTATTGGCTCTGCAGAATAAGACCTCAGTCTTTGTCCTCCTGAAGCACAGGACACTTGTTTTAGAACTAGACCATGGCACTAAGTGCCACA
>NW_008666893.1:0-457 GCF_000695815.1 Acanthisitta chloris | reverse complement strand
ACAGATTCGACAAGGGATCAGGCCCAGCCAGCATGGGTTTGGGAAGGGCAGGTCCTGTCTGACCAACCTGATCTCCTTTTAGGATCAGGTGACCCACCTGGTGGATGAGGGGAAGATTGTGGATGTAGTCTACCTGGACTTCAGCAAAACCTTTGACAACATCTCCTATAGCATATGCCTGAAAAAGCTGGCAGCCCATGGCTTTGACAGGTGCACTGCATGCTGGGTTACAGACTCAAGCTCTGCCAGGGGAGGTTTAGGTTGGATATTAGGAAGAGATTTTTTACAGAGAGAGTAATCAGGAATTGGAATGGGCTGCCTGGGGAGGTGGCGGGTTCACCATCCCTGGAGGTTTTCAAGATGTGGCACCTAGTGTCATGGTTTAGTAATGATGGAAGGGTCGGACTCAATGATCTTTGAGGTGTCGTTTAACCTGGTTGATTCTATGATTCTAAGA
>NW_008666892.1:0-15336 GCF_000695815.1 Acanthisitta chloris | reverse complement strand
CCCGCCCCGCCCGCTCCTGCTGCCTCCCGGCGCCCCGCGCATCCTGGGCGCACAGCCTCAGCACGGCGAGCCTGGCAACGCCGTGCGAACAGGTTTCCGATGAGCCAGGAGATGTGTCCTGCCCGTGCAGCAGCGCTGCCTTTGCCACCGGAACGAAGAACTTCTCACGCGACACAGCCAAGAGATCAGGAAGGAAACTTCACTTTTACCTTATTACATCTGTTTATCTCATATAGATATTGAGATCTCACTGTAAGGAACACAACATAGCCCTGAAGAGTGTGTTTCGAGTGAGGTAAATTTGAGGGACTTTAATTCTCACAAAAGGGTGTTTTTTGTCCAAACCAACCCCAGCATTCCCTGCAGGGTGTGGGTGCACCTGCCACTCAGCCCTGCGTGTGTGGGGTGTTTGCACAGTGTCGCAACACGGGTGTTCTGTGACAAGAAAGAGCTGATAGATCAACTTTTGTAGTGTGGGAACAATATTAAAGGATTTGCGTGCTAACTATACCTTCAATGCCTCTGAAAAACCAGGGAGATTTACTTTCTGTGTCAGCTCATATCTGTAAGTGAAGCATGATACAAAAAGGAGGGACTAGAATAGCGGAATAGGAATGATAGAGATTTTCTGCCCACATTAACTAAGAGGTTGTGTTAGGTTTATGTAATATTTAGGCTCTGCCTTTTTATTTTATTTTTTTCCAAGGCTCAGTAGCTCTTACCCCAGACAGATGGTTTTGCAATTTTAAATCACAAAAATTCTCAGTTGTCAGAGACAGCATTTCATAGAATTATATTACAGAATCACAGAATGGTTTGGTTTGGAAGAAACCTTAAGAATCACCTTGTCTCACCCCCTGCCATGGGCAGGGACACCTTTCACCAGCCCAGGTTACTCCCCATCCAAAGCTGATAGATCAACTTTTGTAGTGTGGGAACAATATTAAAGGATTTGCGTGCTAACTATACCTTCAATGCCTCTGAAAAACCAGGGAGATTTACTTTCTGTGTCAGCTCATATCTGTAAGTGAAGCATGATACAAAAAGGAGGGACTAGAATAGCGGAATAGGAATGATAGAGATTTTCTGCCCACATTAACTAAGAGGTTGTGTTAGGTTTATGTAATATTTAGGCTCTGCCTTTTTATTTTATTTTTTCCAAGGCTCAGTAGCTCTTACCCCAGACAGATGGTTTTGCAATTTTAAATCACAAAAATTCTCAGTTGTCAGAGACAGCATTTCATAGAATTATATTACAGAATCACAGAATGGTTTGGTTTGGAAGAAACCTTAAGAATCACCTTGTCTCACCCCCTGCCATGGGCAGGGACACCTTTCACCAGCCCAGGTTACTCCAAGCCCCATCCAACCTGGCCTTGAACACTCCCAGGGATGGGGCAGCCACAGCTGCTCTGGGCAACCTGTGCCAGTGCCTCACCAACCCTCACAGGGAAGAATGTCTTCCTGATATCTAATCTAAACCTACCTTTATTGGTTTGAAGCCATTCCCCCTTGCCCTCTCACTACATGCCCTTGCCCAGCTCCCTTCAGGTACTGCAAAGTGCACTAAGGTCTCCTCAGAGCCTTCTCTTCTCCAGGCTGAACAACCCCAACTCTGTCAGCTTGTCTCCATAGGAGAACACACACAATTTCTATAGATGAATGTACTGCTTGCACCTGTGTTTTCAGCTGTGTTGCAAAGACTTGCAGTCATTAATTAGTTCAGCACATATATTATGTACCTATGACTCCTGTGTACTGTGGCTATGCTTGTGTACTTTACTCTAAATCTTCCTAAGTAGGTCTGCACAGGTGTGATTTACAGCCCTCACAGGTAAATCCCAGTCAGCTTTAATCTGGACAGCCTAGAGAGCAAACTGTTGGCAGGTAGCTGCAGGTGTACACATTCAGCACACGCTGAGTCTCTCAAGCATTTGCTCTGTTTGTGGGGTGACTCGTGCCCTCTGCCCTGAGCTCTGTGCTGCAGCAGTGCCCTGCAAACACTGCCAATGCTGTGCTGGTGTGCATATCACCTGTGTCTGAGGGCATGATCAGTGCTCACTGTACATAGTGAGAACCCTGGATATTTTAGCTTCTAAGAAAACAACGTGGATGACAACTTCATTGCAGAGTTATTGTAGCTGTATGGATGCTCTCTGGGAGACATGTTTCTCAAGAGTTTCTCCTTGTTTCTCAAGAGTGAAGTTTGTGACATGAAAGGTCAATAAAACTGGCCTGGGATAGTCTGCACTGCTATGAATGTACAGTCTCTAGAGTAACGATAGGTATATGCATTGTCTAATGCAATTAATGGGAACAGGGGTCTGGGCTACATGTGATGAAGTCTAGTGTAAGTTGTCTTCTACCTTTATCTGTGTGATATAGGTTTCTGAGACGCCAGCAGCAGAAGCACTGGGAGTAAACTCTGCACTCCTGTTTGCTGGCTTGAATACTGTGTCCACTAACCTTAGACTGTTTTGGTTCCTGGCAAGGGAAAACTGTTTCCATGCGAGGTGGAACTACAAGAATCCCTCCTTGTGACTCAGATTCCCTTTGATGGACATGCACACTCAGCTCACTTGTGACCCACAAACTACAGGACAAGTCCTGTGCTACAAAGCCAAACACCATGTACTCTGCTTGCTGCTCTCTCCTTTGCTGTAACAAACTTTATTTATTTCCATAAAAGATTTATTTTCTAGCTCCTGATCTTTACTGATTTTACTAAACTCTGTATTTTCCTATTTACTTTCCTTCTATTTTCCCCCTTCATTACTATTCTAAGTCATACTCTTCAACCTTTGTTCTGCTCACTACTTCTCTCTCAAGTACCCATTCTGCAAAATGTCTCAGTCCATATCCCACCCACAGGCCTGGAGAAGCAGCCATTCTGAAAATATTGTGTGCAAACCTGTTCCTACAGACTCTGCCCATCTTACTTTTAATAGGATAACACAAAATGGGATTTTAGGTCCCTACAGACATGTCTGTGATACTTTGAGAGACCTGCAAGAATGAGCTTTGCAAATGTGGAAACTCTTACTCTAGTGACACAGACTGAACTTGCAGAATCTGGAGACAGTGCTACATACCTGGCAAGTGGAATTCTTGAATCCTGTTTGGCATTTAATTTTAAGAGACAACATTTTGCAGCTGACCCTCAGCCAGTGAATTATGCATAAGTCAAAGAAATCCTGCCACATGATGACCTTTGCCTCTTTGTACTTTAATGCTACCTTCCTTGATTTCAACAGCTGAAAAAAAATAGACAAATATCACAGCTCCTGGTGAGTATTCAATGAAACTAGACTATATAAAACTTACAGCTAGAGCCCATAAAGCTTGGGCAGCTTTAACATTGTCTCTTTAGCTGTGGCAATCTCACATCAGCATGTCTCTGGGCTGAGACAGAGTATCAGAGCACTTAACTCTACGTAGATAGCAATAAAATCTTTTGACATTTTCCACTAGTTTATTTTTAGCACTGGGCCTCTGCTAAGTGAGTTCCACTGCACTTCTCTGCATACACTTTTAAGATGAGCATAGGTTCAGTGCACATACATTGCTTCCTGTTATTTAAAGGGAGTGGCACAGGACCTCAGGGGGTTTGTGCAATGAGAAACTAACATGGCTATTTTGAACTTATATTCCCATCACAGATGATGTTTGGTAAAACAAAGGACAGGTGCTTAGGAGGAATTTCTGCTTACCAAAATAGCAACTGTGCTACCAATCTCACCCTACCTCCTGAGTTCTTACTGACAGCAGAATTGGGCAAAAAGACATAGGAAGTCCCACCCTATTTCTTCCAATAAAGTAATTCTGACAGAAGGGATGGCTAGCTAGTTGCTGTAAGACATTAATAGCTATGAACAATCTAAAATTCTTCCAGAGACACAGTGGGGAGGTGAAAGGAGGGGGAAACCGATGCTTGGTGCCCCGTAGGATCTGTGGAGTTGCAAAACACTGCTGTGAGGTACCAGTGTGACCAGGAATATGGCTAGGATAGGTGGAACAGCCTAGGAGTCAGATACAGGAAACAAATCAGATATAGCAGAGAAGTTCTTGACAGCTCCAACATGAAGAGCTCAAGACTTGTTCCTGGCAATCTGAGCACGTATCACCTGGTGAGGGCATGAGAATGATTCTGTACAAAGGAGTCTCTCTCCAGTGCTGGTGACGAGGGCCTGGGACCCAGTGCAAACAGTCTGGAACTGACTGATGGCACAGAGAACAGCCTGGAGCACAGTGTGAAAGCACCACAGAAAAGACAGAAACCTTGAGCCTTGTAGGGGAGTCACAGCTAAATTTGAAAGGAGAGAAGTGTGGGCAGTGCAGACAGTTTCTCCCTTTCTAGCATTGGAGAGAAATCTTAATTCCAGCACTACCATTACAAATTATGTACCACAACAGTCAGAACTATACTGTCTCTGTCGTAAAACCAACTCACAAAGCAGAACATTCTGTAATTTCACTTTCTTTCCACAGAGGACATTTCTCTTATCTCCATCAGACCACTGATGGTGGTACCACACGTACCACTGCAGAAACACTTGACATCAGAAGACAGTTTTACTTGCAAATTGGGTCTTTATTGATTTCACTTTATTAAAACAATGTTGCTGCTACATTCTGTCTTCAGTCATGGGGAAGTGCAGAAAAACCTGAGCACTGGGGAAATCTGGTAGCTATAAGTGAGGGATCAACTGGAGTTAATACAGTGAATAATTGCAAATATGACAACTGTGAAGAAAAGGTGAAGAGAAGGGAAACATAATCTTATCCTCAAAATTATTTAAAATAATTTCTTTTACTACCAAAATAGCCTGCCACGTTTAAATGTGCATGTTTAGACTGTAACTTATAACTCTGAATTAACCTTCTTGTTTTCCACTCTTTTATTTGTCTTTTCAAGCATAAGCTTTCTCCAGAAATCTACCTTCTTTTCTTTCAACTTTCTGTCTTTCTTTTGTTTCAGGTTTATCTGCAAGTATTCTTCATGTAGGTTGTAAGATGGCCATTCAACCAAACCCTCTCCATTAGGATTTCTGCAAACAATAAGAAAGAAAGAGTGAATGCCTTTTTCAGTCACAGGGGAATTCAGGCACAGAAGTAAAGACTGAACCAACAAAACAGCTAGCTCACTATGGAGTCAGTGCAAAGCAGCAATATGTGTCATGGATGTTATGATTCTTACCCATTTCGAGCAAAGTTAGCCCAGTACTTCATTAGAGTTCTACTAAGGTTCTTTTCTTCCTCTGTAACTTCACCTGAAAGACAAGGTACAAAATCATTATTTTGTGTGGCAGAAATCAAGACTTTGCTACTACAGGAGCAGCATTTCAGTCTGTGAATATGCTGTAACAACCTGTGGATTGCGACAGAGACACTATACTTGCAAAATGTCAGTAATACAGCAAGCATCAGGGGATTTTGTCGAGAGATTTCACCAGTCTTCAACAATGACACTACCATAATTAGCCTGGGGAATTAGGGTACATGGAAATAACGTGATTTGCCTGTAGCTTTCCAGGAAACCAGAAGCAGAATCAGAAAAACCCCATGTGTGCCATGTCCCAGCATGACCCAAGGAATGGGCCACATGGTTTGGCTTCCTGGATCTCATTCCAGTTTTGTGGCACTGCAGTTCTCCCTGTTATTCATAGCAAGACTAGGCTGATACAAGGTGATGTCATTTCATGTCTCAGCATTTCAAGAACATTCATTTAAATGCAGTTACACATGAGCCACTGAATCACTAGGTGACAATAATTGCAGTTGCAGTGTGCTATTAATTATAAATGCATATCAATACATTGAGAAAAGCATTTGCTATATTAACACCCTCAGGAAATTCAGGCAAATAGGAAAAGAATAGAAAAGTGTTTTCCAGTGTAGTAAGTACATCAGTTAAAGGGTAAGTATAAAATATAAGCAAAATCAAAAGGCTCTAGTAACAGATTAACAAAGGCTTTTACAACATAGCTGAAAGCTCCAGAGGTCAATGGAGTGAAAGGAACTAAAGTTCCATGGCTTTAATTTTGAAAGACTATGAACTCCTGTGAATGGCAAAGATAAAAGCAGAAAAAAACCAGTGAATTCACTTAAAATAAGTAGAATTTCTGTGTTTCTTTGGCAAAATAAGATCTGATCCTAATTTGTTTCATGGGAAAGAAGATACTCCAACCTGAGTATTATTGTGTTAGACATATGTAATTAAAGCAAATTGCTGGATTCATCATGTTCCTTAGGGATGTGGCATCAGGTGTCTTAGCTGTTGACCCATTGGCACATTCATTTGCAATGTATCAAGATGGAATTCTGCCTGAAGGAACTTACAGAACGCCAGGAGAATTTGGGGAGTACACCCTGAATCCCCCTCAATGGACTGGTTCTATTTTGAATAAAATGTGTAAGTATTAATTAAGTCAAAGGGCAAAACAGATTTAACCATTAGATCTTCACACAGAAAATGAAATACTGGAGTTCCAAGCCTTGCTCTGAACACAGCTGGAACACTACCTGCAAAAGAGACCAAGTGCCCCAGTCTCTGGAGCCTGACAGCCCATGGGATTTCCTAGAAAGGAGGAGACACTAAGCTTAAACTCCTCAGGAAAAGAAGAGATCCTAGATTTCCTGCTTCTGAGCACTTTGTCAGTCCTCTGCAAGTTTAATCGACCTTTCCTTCCATTTTCAGCCAAAGCTATTTGGCAAGCACATGCATAGCCTACTGTGCTTCAGAATGAGCAAACTGCACATGAGAAACAGTGGAGAAGAGAGTTAATTAGTGTTAAACAAATTCTAACAGGAGAAAGGGTTACGCTTTGGTCTCACTGTTCATATATGCACTTTAGTCTGATTGAAATGGAAGTAGCACTACTGAAAAGAATAATGCCAGTGCTAGGAGACTAATTTATAGGTGAACACTGATTGTCTGTTCCTTACTGCGGAGCTGAATATCTCCAGCCAGAAAGGGTCCTCCAAAGACAAAGCCAACTTCATCTCCATGATCAGCTTTCACATACTCTGGTTTACTGTCCCAGTATGAGCTGGGGCGGTGCTGAAATTCAAAGAAGTAGGCAGGAGCTCCAGACTCTAGAAGGTATAACACAGAAATGAGTTAAAGAAGAGATACATAAACCACAGCTGTCATCAGCTGTTTAAAGTATCACTTTAAACATGCCCAAAGCTTTATACCAGGCATATTTCTCAAGTAATGTTACATTCAAACAGGTACTTTTAATTCAAAATTAAGAACAAATGAAAAAAAAGAAAGATAGATTTACCCTAGGAAAACTGAGACAAAACAAGATAGCATCTAATTATATCTCAGGTTCTGGGATTATTTCCAGTTCTGGGTATCCTGGCATGGCTTGGCTACACTTAGACACCAGAAAGTCTCCAGACCACAGAGCTGCAGGGCCAAGGACAAAGGTGGCTTTGATATGTTTCAATTTTCAAGCCTGTATACTTGAGCTAGCAAACATTTACCTGCGTTATCGTGCTCTGCTATCCATATATTGTGATTATGAGCACAGTGCAAGACACTAGTGAAAAATAAAAGCCAACATACACTTGCTTCACAGAATCCTGCAGACCTGTATTATTCTTCACCCTTCAGTTCCCAGTGGGAATCTCAAAAAGCATTGCCTATGCATGACAGGATTTGTGTCTACATGTAGTAAGAGGTTTGATTATCCTGCTGGTGTTCATAAGCTTACCCCTGTGGTAATTGAGTGCTTTGATGGCTGGCATGACGATCGCCATATCCCCGAGCAAGTCCAGAAATCCATCCCGTAGCTCGGCAGGATCATCTGTGTTTCCTAGGTATTCATCGACTATCATGGGCAGAAACTCTGATGGCAAATCCTAAGAGATAAAGGGGAAATGAAAAACAAACAGACAAATTATCACTGTCTGAATTAGCAAATAAAATGTCACCTTTTAAACTCCAGAGATTCTGTAAAGCACAAAGGCCCAGGACAGCATCCATGTTATGGGAAACAAAGCCTATTCAGGCTTTTAGTGGGGAAAAAAGCCCAACATCAACATCAAAAAAAACTCAACAAACCAACCATCTCAGGTCAAATTTGCACCAGATTTATATGGGCTAAAATTCTATAGGAATCAATGAAGATGGTCTCTCCTGCCATGGCTGCAGGGAGAGGATTAGACAGAATGGCCATAAGCCGAGACAGGGAGAGTCAGAGGAAATGGTAGGGGAAATGTTTTCCATTTTAGGGTGTTCAGGCACTGGAACAGATTGCCCAGGGAGGTGGTGGAGTCACCACCCCTGGAGGTGTTTAAGAGGTGTCTGGATCTGGTGCTGGAGGATATGATTTAGGGGTTACAGCAGTGACAGGTTAATGGTTGGACTCAATGACCTTAGAGGTCTCCTCCAATTTTGATGATTCTATGATTCTAAGATCCAGCAATTTCTCCTGATAATACCTTTGGCTTCTGTTTTCTTCAGGAGAAAAGAGCTGGGAATAATAAAAGTAAATTCTCTGAGTCCTTAAGGAATTTGGGACTATTAGACTATAGGGCAAGACCAATGGGATCTCCAAACACAATGTAGGGTTTTTTTGTGTTAGAATTTGCTGCTTGAAAAATACACTTCAAAACTAGGAATGCAAAGTAACTACTTTGAAAGCTAAATTTAATTCGATGCAAACACATCGAAAAACCTGTCAACCAGGAGATTAGCCATGAGATACCCTGACATTAGGAATACTATGACAGTATTCCTATGTACAAATACATGAAACAAAAACGTTTCAGAGGTCTAGAAGGTCTAGGAAAGGTCTTTGAGAGGTCTAGAATTTCTCTGTATCCCAGGCCTGACTCAATCCTACTTTTGTGTAACCCCATACACCCTAGTCCCGTCAGCTTTGCTCAGCCTCTCCCCAACGGATAACATGAGCTCTGTTCTTAGTAACACTATGACTCAAGCAGTTAGACATAATTCTGTTATATGCAGGAGAAGAAATTTCACTTCTCAAATCAGATTAGTGCATCAGTACTTACTATCATTGGCAGAAAGAACTCTATAGTTGAAGCAATTGACTTTTTATCTCCTATTTCCTTCAAACCTGTCATTTTTGATGTCTGCACAGGAAAAAAAAAAGAGAATGTTATTAGCACCATTCAACTTCTCCATTATTTTTAACACTGAAGCTACATTATTCCACTTTGTTCTTACTACTGGTGTTCATTTTTGATGCACCATATCATATGCAGAAGTGCTGCAGCATACAGCAGCTGTCTTGAAAAGCTTGTATTTACTGCAGTAAATGTGTCCTTGGTGGGGGTTTCTACATAAACTACTCATGCTAAGTAGTTTATCTTTAAATCAACACACATTAAGAAACTTGTAAGACTAGAAAACATTAGGGCAGAGCTGAAGCAAAAAGTTTATGTCTCACAGGTTTATTTTCCTTCTTTTAGGGGAGATCTTAAAAGTAACTGGCAGCCTGTCTCTAGTCCCACTGTTTGAGCCCTTTGAAATAAAGATAAGGCAGTGCTCCTCATCTTTTACAGCACCACATGAAATGACTCTTTTGTCTGCAAAATGCATTAGAACAGACCTCACTGTACACTGCTCTTCTCAGACTCAGTACCAACACACTCCCAGACACACAGTTGTTACATAGATTTGGAACAAATGCTTTGTACTACATAGAGAAACATGAATACTTGGGAAATGAGAAAAAGAAGGACAAGAGAGAGGACACAAACCCATCTCCTGCAGTTGTGTGCATGGATAGCAATTGCTCCTTTTGAGTAACCCATTGAGCTCACATGAGAAACGATTTCTGCACAGAGAGTGGGCTGGACAGCTGCATTATCCACATGTCCTGTCCCCAGATGAGATTTTCAAATGGAAGCTCTTTCTGCACGGTAATAATGACACACAGGGGAAGCTATTTAAGGTGATCAATGCCACATTTTTAAACCTCATGTGTTGTGTGGGAAAGGACTGGGTTTATTTTTCTGTCAGCAATAAGCCTTTGACTTGCATTCTTTTTCCTCTCTCTGCCTGGATGGGGGATTAACATTTCAGGATAAGAAAATACAGAATTGATGTTCCAAGGATGTCCATGTAGCTTATCTTGCAGGATGAAGCCTGTCTCACTGCTTTGTGACCCATTGTCACAACAGAGTCACAATGCAAGCAAAGTTTACCCTATATGTGTTTCCAACAATGCAAAGCCTTGTCCTACCAGCAAATACCTTCTCACATTGTCTGCATCAGTTAAAATACACATTAAAAAATAAAGATTAGCCATTCACTTACAGATCTAATATTCCAGCCAAATTCATTGTTGGTGACTCCAACCATAAACGGGACTGCATTAAATTCTTTCCCAGCCATTATCACTTCAGGTGACTTAGGAAGAAATACTCCATCCAAAACTAAAGGTACAAATGAGATGTCCTGAAGGAGTTAAAAAAAGAAATCAAATTACTTGTTAACAGTACTTTCAATTTTTCCTTCAAATCATATAAGATGCCCACATTTAACCTTCCAAGTGCAAAAAAGGGGTTTAACAGATCTGAGTACCTACAGCCGCTGTAACATAAATTTAGTCTGGCACAAGAGTATAAAATTCAAGCCTGGTTGGGTTGAGGTATGGAGTAATGCAGTGGTTTCCTGATCCTTCTGACTGACATTGAAACACATGCATGGCTCAAGCCTTGCCCACAGCTTCACAGGTGCTGTGACACTGCTGAAATTGTAATGAAAAATTATGCGAACTGATTTCAACATTTAGGGGGTATTTAAACGAAAGTTAAGAAAAATCACCTTTGGAACAATGAACTCTGGTCAGAGGCTGAGCTAAAGTTTTACAAGAATGGCATTAAAAAAAATCTTAATCTCACCTACCGTGCTCTTAGAGATGATGTGCTCTGCTTCCTGCTTCCGTAAGCAGTTTACAA
Source organism: Acanthisitta chloris (assembly GCF_000695815.1). Taxonomy (NCBI): domain Eukaryota; kingdom Metazoa; phylum Chordata; class Aves; order Passeriformes; family Acanthisittidae; genus Acanthisitta; species Acanthisitta chloris. The sequence continues at coordinate 4,395 of NW_008666892.1, read as the reverse complement.
GTGAGAGTGAACTGCTCGTGTCACACTTAAACACACTCGCAATTTGCTGAAAATTGTTAACAAAGACAAGGACCGTTAGCGATGAGGTGGTCTTGGAGGAATTTATCAACAGAAAGGTATTATACACAGTACTGTTATCAGTTTGATTTAAGGGCAGATTTAGGCGAGTTTGATAGATTGTGGAGTGTTTTGCTTTACTAGAAATACTACAGTTTGACCACAAAGTGAAATCATTCTGGCATACTTCTTTCTTGCTGTATTTCCATTACTGTTCTACAACAAACCTTGCTGTAGAGATCACTCAAGGTTGTAGCATAAACCAAATAAGGAAAGGAAAGTCACAATTTATGAGAGACTTAGATTATTCCTACCTGTTGCTACAGGAAGAGAAATGAAAAGGTATTTATAGAAAGGAATCTTATTTTAAAGTTTTGCTTTGTATTTAATCAATTAACTTCACACAATGGCCCTCCATAAAAGACCATAGCTCAATGAAAACTGAGTATCTCTTCTGGACCTTTATTAAACCTTCCATAATGAAGGTCATAGTTACTGTATCAGGGACAGTGGGTATGAAAATGGACATATGCCTAGCTGAAAATACCTAAGCCACCCACAGCTAATATAATCACAGAACTGTACAATCTAACACCAAAGGAGACTGAAAACAAATAGACTCTGAATGAAAATTCGCTTAGTGCTGATCTATATATTTACAGGAATGCTGTGCTAATAAATTTGATCAACTTTGTTGCATAATATGCAATGAGATTTTCCCCCTTTCTCTTTGAACCAAATTATCACATGTAAGTATCCTACTTTATGTCATAAAGGCTTGAAAATGAAAACAAATAAATAAAAGAGCCTACCTTAAGATCTGTTGAAATATATGCATCTTTATTGGAGGGAAGCAGAATTCCACTCTCTGATATTGCTTTATGAAAGAGACCCTTAGACAAAGGAGATAAAACCTGCCAAGAAGGGAAGAACAGCAAGTATTTATTCTCCATTAACATCCTTATCCCATAACTTTATGCTTGACTAGACTCCTGGATTCAGTGGGGAATTGCACACTTTTATTTGCTTACAGGGAGGGTCTCCAGATTTAGCACACTGTGCTATTAATCTTACTGTCAAAACAGCACATTAAGCATGAAATGTTGCACTAATGGAGGGTATTTTTTTAAGGCTTTACTTTCTGATTTATCTACTGCATGCTTACATGTGCAAAAACAGAGCAAGATCCTGCAGATATACCAAAGAGTGTGACAGATCCTGGATCTCCTCCAAAGTGTTCAATGTTTTCTTGGACCCACCGAAGAGCTGCTACTTGATCCAAGTAGGCCCAGTTGCCCCGAGCGTGTTCATCCCCAGTGCTGGAAGAAAAGCATTACAAGCCAACTTCTCAGGAAGAGTAATAATACCAAACTAAAGTACAGCTCACCAACTTACATTTTGTGCAAAGTGTCACATTTGGCCAGGAAGATGTGTATAGCCCCTGACCCACAGTCCTTTACAGTCACACCTAAGCCCCTGACTCGCTCCTGCTGTCTTCTTACCCCTACACAAATGGATCCCTGGCCTTGACTTGATACGAGCTCTTGTTTTACACACCAACAGATGAAAGTAAAGGCAAGAACAAATATCGTGTCCGGAACCAAATAAGCCCACCTACGATTTGACAGCAGGTTGCAATCAAATGACAAAGAAAATGGGATTCACAGGCATGTCTTAATGTTCCTAAGTCCTGATGTCAGTGAAGTATGTACATGTGAACCACTGTGTCAGTGGGAAACTGGTACAGAAGTTCAGCTGATTTAGCCAACAAAACTACCCATGCCTTCAACATGACAGGATTATGTAAAAAGTGAAAGAGGTTGTCTTACTTGAAGAATCCAAGGAGTCCAAGTCTGTACTGAATTATCACTACCACAACATTCTCGTAAGCTGACAGTGCAGAACCATCATACCTAGAAGCTCCACCAAATATAAAATTGCCTCCATGGATCCACACCATTACCTTAGGGAAAAAAGGGTGAGACACACTTCTATGCATTGCTTTGCACATTTCATTTGAAGAAGGAAAACAAGATCAGGGAATTAAGAACTCCAAACCACTGAAGCATAATGGCAGCTGAATTTTAAGTTGGTGGACTTTGAGTTTTACATACTGATATTATTTCTGCTAGTGTTACATCACATTTTCAAAAGCAGTTAAGTCTCTTAGGAGCTATCATTAGGTGCACACATGCAATACATTTGCACAATGGGTTTACATACAGGTAGCTTGTCCTTCTTGCTCGAGCCAGCAGGGCTGTACACACTGAGATACAAACAGTCCTCAGATGTTTGGAATGCAATGTGCTTTTCTTTAAAGTTTTTTTCAGCTATTTTCAGCATGGATAGATCTTGAGGACATCTGCACAAAAAGAAGGGAAGCATGAGTATTAGTAACTAAACTGCAATAGCATCAATCTAACAATGACAGAGAAAATTCACTCTCTCTTGCCCCACAGGCTGAATTCCCACAGTGTTTGAACTCTGTGTTACGTAAGTACACTGTTAGAGGTGCAGCCTGTAAAGCACATTTCTACACTTGGACTTGAAATTTCCATTCTGGCAGTGCATTCACTAGCAGTCAACACAAGCTCTTTACCAAAACTCAGCCCTCTGTACCCCAATAAACATGACACTGACCAACACGAGCAGGTGCTATATACAAATGAACTGAAGAGCTCTCACAGTGGTGGGTAAGAAGTTGCATCTCTCAGACCGTTCCAGGGTTCTGGTGGTTCAGGTGGGGAAAACCTCAATGATCCAACAGGGGCTTTTGCAAAAGGAATCCCAAGGAAAGCATTCACAAGTCTGTCCGTCCCCTTCACACTTGTCTGTTTCCCTCTGAGCCGCCCAAGTGCAATAGTCACCTCTGGCTCAGCACCATTCTGGCCTAAGTAACATATAAGGTGAAGAAAAATCAATTAAATTGCATCTTCACAATTATCAGACAATGAAGGTTTTTTAACTGACTGCTTAATTTAGAACATTTCAGCTTATGATTTAAAGCATTTCAGCTTATTCCTTCCCATTTTGTTCCATTTTCATTTCACTTTTGTGCAGTGACAGACACTCCCTGCCAAACCCTCCAGCAGCTGATTCTGCCAGTGACAGCTGCAGCTAGGTAGGACAGAGTGTAGCCAAGAGAATAAAGCTAAATTTCAGAGCAAACAGCAAAGCCATTAACATTTTATAAATTTATCATTCAAGATCTTAAATACATTTTGTTTAGATAATCCAGAAATGTTTTTGCTTTCTACCTTTCAAGCAAGATGGAAAGCTTAATATTAATAAAATCGTTTTTGCTTTCTACCTTTCAAGCAAGACAGAAAGCTTAATATTAATAAAATAATCTCAGAAATTATTTCATCTCACAAACCCAATCATTTTTGCACCATGAAGATACTTTTACAGATTGCTAACCAAAGCATATGAAATTTACTGCCTTTTGAAAAATCACACTGCAACTTGCTAGTGCAGTCACTTCCCCTGGAGCAATAACAACAGATTGTGCATCTCACCTGCTCCACATGTGCTGAATGCTGCACTACAAAACAGTGTGCAAAGCAAACCAATCTGCCCTCGAGGAGACATTTTTCATGCGCAGTTGGACTCTACATGACTTGCTGGTTTTATGCGGAACTGAGGGGGACAAAGGTCCCTGCCCAGGGCACTCAGAGCAGGGATTGAGTGCAGCTAAATTCCCTGTACACCTGCACTGCAGTAAATATGTCCAGAGTGCCAAAAGAAACTCTTGGCACAATGTCCCTAAGTGGTCCTAGATCCTGGCAATGGCCCAACGCAGCCTGGGAACAGCAACCAGAGGACTAATCCTAGTTCATCTGCTGTCAGGGATACAAGCAGAGAAATCAGGGAAGGGCTGAAGAGGTTCCAGAGCTGTCAACACTTAAAATCTTTTAAAAACTCCAAAATTAAATTCTCAAACCAAAAAAACCTGACAGACTGCCCCCTCAAAACAACAAGTAACAAAACAAAAAGCCAAAAACCCACAACCCCCTCCAAACCAAACCAAGCCAAAAAAAAACCCAAACCCAAACCCACAAATAATCCACACAACCCCCCACCCTTAACCCCAAAACACAACCACCCCCTGGCAACCAGGCTAATAGGTTACAAGTAATTAGAAGGTAACAATAAAAAGGAAAAGCCCAACCCAAAGTAGTTAATTCTTGGTTTAACCCCGTTCTGAAGGGATGCATGAAACCAGAGCATGTCATGCTCCACTCAACCGCTCCAGTATAACTCTGCATGTTTTTCAGGTACAGTTCGACTTTTCAAAGCACGGAACAGACGAGGTAAGTAACTGTGATTGGAGCATCC
>NW_008666891.1:0-807 GCF_000695815.1 Acanthisitta chloris | reverse complement strand
CCAGGAGGAACCCCCAAAATCCAACCAAGAGACTCCAAGTGGAAAAGAAGACATGGAAGATCCCCCAAAACCCACCCAGAGTCCTCCAAGGGGAGAGGAAGACATGGAGAACACCCCAAAACCCAATGAGGAGGAACCCCCAAAATCCATCCTAGAATCCTCCAAGAGGAGAGGGAGGAGAGGGAACCAGGAGCAACCCCCAAAACCCAACCAGGAGGAACCCCCAAAATCCAAAACCCAACCAGGAGGAACCCCCAAACCTATCAAGAGTTCTCCAAGAGGAGAAGAAGAGAGGAAGGACCCCCCAAAATCCATCCCAGAGGAGAAGAAGACAGGGAAGACCCCCCAAAACCCATCCTAGAATGCTCCAAGAGGATGAGAAGACAAGGAGGACACCCCAAAATCTATCCCAGAGCCAGCCAAGAGGAGAGGAAACCAGGAGGAACCCCCAAAACCCAACCAGGAGGAACCCCCAAAACCCAAACCCAATGAGGAGGAACCTCCAAAACCCAACAGGAGGAAAACCCCAACCAGGAGGAACCCCCAAAATCCAAACCCAATGAGGAGGAACCCCCAAAACCCAACAGGAGGAACCCCCAAAATCCATCAAGAGTCCTCCAAGAGGAGACGAAGACATGGAGAACACCCCAAAATCCAAACCCCAAAGAGGATGAACCCCCAAAACCCAAATCCAATGAGGAGGAACCCCCAAAATCCAAACCCAACCAGGAGGAATCCCCAAAACCCAACCAAGAGTCCTCCAAGAGGAGAAGAAAACATGGAGGACACCCCAAAACCCAACCAGAG
>NW_008666890.1:0-11479 GCF_000695815.1 Acanthisitta chloris | reverse complement strand
TTAGCAATCAGAAATTCTCCCACAGGACACCACTTGTCACTGATATCCATCAGTATTCTGAGCTGTTGACCACTTCCCTCTGAATGCAACCATCCAACTAATTCCTTATCCATCAAACAGTCCACCCATCAAATCCACCTCTGTCCAATTAAGAGAGAAGGATGTTGTGGGGGACCGTGTCAAAGGCGTTACAGAAGTCCAGATAAATTACATCTGTAGCCCTTCCCTTGTCCACTGGTGTAGTCACTCCATCATAGAAGGCCTCCAGATTGGTCAGGCAGGACTTGCCCTTTGGGAAGCCATGCTGGCTGTCTTGAATCACCTCCCTGTTCTCCATGTGCCTTCGTCTAACTTCTAGGAGGATATACTCCATCATCTTCCCAGGCACAGAGGGGAGGCTGACAGGTTGGTAGTTCCCAGGGTCCTCCTTTCTACCCTTTTTTTAAGATGGGTACAATGTTTCCCCTTTTCCAGTCATCTGGGATTTCACCTGACTGCCATGACTTTTCAAATATCATGGAGAATGGCTTAGCAACTACGTCAGCCAATTCCCTCCAGACTTTGAGATACATCTCATCAGGTCCCATGACGTTATGTATATTCAGGTTCCTTGGGTGGTCAAAAACCTGATCTTCACTTACAGTGGGAAACACATTTTTCCCCAGTCCCCATCTTGTGGTCCACCCACTTGAGAGGTGTGGCAAGATAGGTTGTCATTGACGACTGAGGCAAAGAAGTTGTTGAGTACCTCAGCCTTCTCCTCGTCCATAGTTACCAGTTTGGCAGCATTGTTTTTCAGGCTTGGTTGATCTCAGCCTCATTGCAACTGGTTGCACATTCCCAGTCTTTCTCCCTGAACCCAAATGCTTTACTCTTAGGAAATCCTATTGTAACTGACTCATTGACAGGTACTTAAAATATTCCATGTCCATAGGAAGCACTTAGGGACATAGTTTAGTGGTGGACTTATCAGTGCTGGGTTAATGGTTAGACTCAATGATCTTAGAGGTCTTTTCCAACCTTAATGATTGTATGATTCTATGAAATGGAAAGAGAAATGGGTTTGTCTGCAAGAAGAGGTATCTCTTCTTTGGATGATAGCTATGAAGACCTGTCCATGCATGTTTTCATTATACTGCATGAGGACGATTCTAAGGATTTAGAATACTAATTTCTCTCCTTGGTGGGAGAAAATCATGGTTACATTTGCCAAAAATAATAAGATTGGCTTCCATAATTGATCAAGAGAATTTTTTATATTTCTAGTGATTTGTTTCTGTGAAGAGACATGTTAACCTGCAGATCCCTGGAGGTTAAAATCATAGTCCATAAACCCCTTAGAGGAGACCAAAAAAAGGGAACAATGTGGCTGTGTTTGGAGTATCTGGTGTCTAAATTGGTTGTTGTGCTAGGAATGGCTGCAAAGTGTGACCATCTGTAGTGTACACTGAGGATGTGTGTCCTGCTTGTTGGGAAAAGATTCCTCACTTTATGGAAAGATTGAGGTCTGGGACTTCATTAAGAAATGGTCACATTTTTATGAGTTTTTAGTGCCTTGGTTATTATTAATAATATTTGAAAATGACAGAAATTATATGATGGGGAATATACGGAAACCATCAGCATGTTTCACCAGAGTTCAACTATTTGGGCTGAAATACTTCAATAATCTGAATATGTTCAAGATTATGAATAATCTGAACATGCGTAAGTAATGTTGGGGGGAAATTGGTAATATGGGTTTCTCTATTTGTGATGCATTTACGTGTCCATCCCATGTGAGTCTGAGTCATCCGATTTCTTGAATGATCCTGAATGGCAAAATCCAAACGGCTTTACTTATTCACCTGTAAAGGGTGGAGAGGGCAGCCCTCTTTCTGCAATGAGGACATGTGAGGGCTGATGACTCTAAAGAAGCCTTGAAGGATGGGTGTGAGGTCTTTGTTTTAGATGCTCTTGCTTTGGGTTGCCAGTTTTGCCAAAAGCAACTGTATAGGAAAATTCAAGGTGCTTTGCAGTTTGCTGGAGGTTTCTCATAATTCCCACCTGATTATACCATGATGCTTTTGCTTCTCAGAGGAAGGAACCTTCATCTTAGTGTTGGTGGAAGATGTACCAGAATAACCATGTGTACCCATTTTCTGGTTTGCACGGCAGAGGTGGGACGGTGCAGGGTTCCAACATTTCCTGCCTGGTCTTAGAGCAAGAAGAAGTCATGCCACCATGACTCCTTGAAGAAGCAAGATGACTTTGCCCATCCTTATTGGTGACAGCAGGCTCTGATAGCTGCTGGTGAAGTGTATCTCCATCCTTAGAGATATTCAAAAGCCATCTGGATGTGGTCTTGGACACCTGATTGGAATAGGTGACCTTTAAAGGACTCTTCCAACTCAAACTATTCTATGATATTATACAGCCCTGCTTGAGCAGGAGTGTTGGACCAGATAAGCTTCAGAAGTCCCTTCCCACCTCAACTGGTCTGTGACTCTGAAGCTGAGTGTCTTCATGACTGGGATGTCATCAGGCTTTCTGGACCTTAGTGGGTCTTGGAGATTGTGGACAGTGGGGCAGGAGAGCAGGGCTGGAGTCAGAGCTGAGCCTACAAATTGCTATGTGTTGTCCACAGCTTTGTGTCCCCAAGGCTGTGTCACTTCTTGCATCCATGGTGCATTTTTGCAGCGGGCGAGGGGACTCTGCATTGCAGTGAGAGGGGATTCACATGGAAGTGGAGGAGCCCACGTGCAGAGCTGGGACACCACTGCTACTGGCAGTGGGAGAGCCTGTGCCAGGCTGTGTCGTGGTCCAGATAGCACTGCATGGCTTCTGGCACATAACCACCTTTCCCTCCCTCCTAGAATGGCAACAAGGAGAGCTCCCTTGATATGCTGGGCACGGACATCTGGGCTGCCAACATGTTTGACTCCTTCAGGTAAGCCAGTTTTAAAATGTTTTAAGAGAGAGATGGACTATGCTCTCCACCTGCTGCTTCAATGTGGGGAAAGCAGTGAAATATGCTTTCTGTCCAGTTTTATGCATCTCTCTCTCTGTGCCTGGAGCACTGCAAGAGTCTGCAAGGGTTGAATTACCACCTGGGACTTATTCCAGGCCATTGGAGTGGGCAGGCTATGCAGGAGAAGAGAGAACATCTCCATTGCATGGACCAGACCACTACCTGTTGCGATATCACCTTGATACAGAGAGCAAGTATAGCTTGCAAGGTGTGTGCTGGATCATGCCGCATCATACATCAAAACTAGGGGTTTAGATCAAGCAACAGGAGCTCAGCATCTCAAAATAAATGAGAAAAAAATGAAAAGAAAGGAGATGCAGAAGTATGAAGGTTGGAGGCCTGCATCCATGTGCTCTGCAACAGGGAGCGATGCTTCCAGAAGTACCAACTTTCCTTGCCTGCAGGCTCCGATGTGACCCTCTGCTCTTCAGCTCAGTGCTATTTAATTATTAGTGGGCATTCTTTCTTTGTTTTTCCCTGTTTTTCTTTCCTAGTGGTGCGACAGGGGACTTGCAGCCTGAAAAACTAGATTTCACCCAATTTCACAAGAAGCTGCGACACACCTCCAAACACCTGTTGCCTCACATAGACAGAGAAGGGTGAGTGCCATGCATGCAATTCCATGCTCTCCAGGAAGGTCTCTAGCTTCTCCCTTGTTGTAGGAATGCTATCTTGGTGGCATGGCTCATGTGGAGAACATGGGGAAGAGGCGCTGAACCACATATGAGGTTTGAGGATGTCATGATCAGTCTATCTATCTGGCTCTTCTATCATCCAGTTCTGGCCTAGAGCAGAGTTGTTCACTGTATTTTTTCCTCGCTTGGTAGAATTCAGTCTTTAAACCATGCTGGATCCAAGTCTTCTAGATCCAGGTCTCCTAGATTTAAACATCTTAGAATATTGGAAGAAAGATCCTGGCTTACTGATGATCCTGTTTACAGGTGACTGGTCTTCTGCTGTTCTCCCCAGCAGGATTTCAGGGAAGGAGAGAGCATCAATGTGATACATGCAGATCCAAGTGTTCATCCCCCATCTGCTAGACATAAAACTGAAAATATTAAACAGCAACTTTTGATGGTGGCAGCCTCCAGGAGCTTCTGTGGTCCAAGAGGATCACGATATTATTTAGATGAACATCACTGTTTCTCTGCAGATTCTTTGCAGATTGAGAAACCTGAAAGGAGGATGTAGTGAGATGAGGGCCAGTCTCTTCTCCCAAGCAACAGGACAAGAGGAAATGACCTCAAGTTGCACCATGGGAGGTTTAGATTGGATATTAGGGAAAATGTATTCACAGAAAGGCTTGTCAAGCACTGGAACAGGCTGCCCAGGGCAGTGGAGTCACCATCCCTGGAGGGATTTAAAAGATGTGTAGATGTGGCACTTAGGAACATGGTTTAGTGGTGGACTTGACAGTGCTGGGTTAACAGTTGGACTAATTTAGGTTATCCAACCTAAATTATTCTATTCTATAGTTCAGGTTTTCCTCTCCTTATTGTTCAGAACATAGAGGAAGGAAAACAATCAAAATGGGTCTGAAAGATGGGGTTGTGAAGCTTTCAGGTGATGTCTCATTGCCACATTGCATGTGGGGATGGAAGTCCTCAGAGATGTTTTTCTGTTGTTACATTGGTTTCACCAAAGTACTGGCCAATACCATATGCATGGGCTGTACATCTTGATTAGAAACACCAGGCCAGCAATCCCACCCCAGCCCAGGCTCAGCATCTGCAGGAAGTTCCCATACCATATAGTGACAGGCAGACTCACATAACTAGAAAAAGTGAGTTTTTTCTGCACTGTAAATATTTACTGCAGGTATATAAACAGCAATTTTCAGAATATTTTAAACAATGTGGCACTAAATTTCTAAGTTACTATGTGTCTTAGACATGTTTACTCTCATTTCTACAGATGGTTTTGAAAAATGAGATGAAGGGCCCTCTGTAAAATAAGATCTAATATGCTCCGTGATTGATGACACTTGCCGGGTGATCCTGCCAGTGACACCTGCTACCTATAGGGAGGATGCAGCAGGGTCTGCTTTGTGGTTTGCCTCTGGTTCCTGGTGTACTGTGAATGCCCAGGATGCAAACAAGTAGAGAAGGCAGTGTGGAGGTGAGATATTTAATCACTCCTAAATATTACAGCTGTAAAAAGTGAATAAGAATTAGTGTATATGCAGAACAGTTAAACAGATGCTGTCAGTACAAGCAATGCATCTCCCAAAATGCAGGTCATATAAGTAACCCTGCTAGAATACAGAAAGCACATACAAAATTGGTTTTATTTTTTAGCTTTTTAAGTTGTCTGTGTTATGCATTCATCAGCTCTCCATGCCACATCTGTGCTGGGTATGATTCAGCTTATTGAACCTCCAAGAATCTCCACCTGCTAGCTAGGCATTTTCCCTCTTGCTTGAGTGGAGTTTTTTAACATTCTAGCTATGCAATGGGCAAATTAATAGGAAAAAATAGGAAATATGCTGTTCAGTATGTGTTTTCTACACTGTAAGTACCTCTGTTGCCGTTCATGGCAACCGACCTCCTTCGGCTGAGACGGCACAGAGGCCCACACTAGCTCCCAGGCCAAGGGGCACTGACACCAATATGAGGATGCTGCAAATGGTGTTTACTGCTTCACTGACACCACCTTATATACAATTACTCCTTCGTTACCGCCTCCTTGTCTGCGTCAGCAACTTGCGTCATTTCCATTTGCGTAAGCCTTGCGTAAGCCTTATATTATCACATGCACAGGGAGGGGTTCCTGCTCCTGACCTTTCCGTACATCGCGTGATCTTCCGGCCACCGGTTCCCTACAGTACCAAAGGGAACATTTTATTCCTTAGTCTGATCACTTGCCCAAGGTTGGCCATGTAGTTGCATCCAGTTGATTGACATTGTGAAATTTGCTTAGGTGAAGCATTTTCCTCCAGAAAGACATCTGATTTTATTGGAAGATACTGGGTTTGGTGGTATGCTGAATAATCAAAGTGGATTGGTTAAGGAAAACCAGGGAACTGTACCTCATTTCTGACCTGAATTTATCTGCCTTTAATTTCCAGCCTTAGCTCTTGCTCTGCTTTTACTCTTACAGTTCAAACAACCTTTTGTAGCTGATATTTTCTCTTCATTCCAGGTATCTCCCAAGCCCATGTATCACTTTAGTTTTTTCTGTACTCTAAGAAATTTCTCTAACCTCTTTGAAACATGATTTCCAGTGCTGCCTGTGGTCCTGTAGTTCAGGTTCAGACATGCATGCGGCCTCTAGAGGAAAGCTGCCTTCATCCTCCTAATCCCTGTATCTTCATCCTCTGCCTTTATGCCACAGTCTGGCATCAGGCATTCAGCCTGGGACAGTCTCCTTCCTTTTCAGACAACCTTCTCCTATGATATACTTGCCCATTCTGTACCTGCAACTGGTATTATTTGTCCCCAGATGTTTGACTTCATTTTTCTCATATATATAAATATTTACACAGAAATATTTTTTCATACTTATCTATTTTTATATATACACACACTTTGTAAATCAAAGTCACTATTTCATCTATGAGGAAAAGTCAGTTGTTGAACACCTCTGATTTCCCATAAATCATAGAATCCCAGAATGGTCTGGGTTAGAAAAGACCTTCAAGACCATTTTGTTCCAACCTCCCTGTCATGGGCAGGGACACTTTCCACTATACCAGGTTGCAATTAGGGTGTTAATTAAATTGTTTCCCTTCAGCTTGCTGGTTTTTGAGCCTAATACTTCAGCACATGCCATTTTTCTGGATTTCCCCCCCTATTTGCTATAATTCCACTGAAATATGTTGTTCTATGACTTCCAGGTATTGATTACCTGGGTCTGCTGCTATCAAAGTTTCTGTCTAAGATATGTTATTTAGCAATATCTTGTCACTAACTAGCAAAACAATGCATTATTATTCTTGCATAATGAAAAAGATCACCTCAATTGTTAATAAATGATGATATTTATTGACCATTTTTTCTTCTTCTCTATTGTTACAAACTCTCTGCATCCAGTTAGTTATTGTCTTTGGATTATATTTTTTCCTTTCTTGATACAAGAAAGTCTTTAAGCTGCCGGCTTTGTGTTGGGTCTGTGAGTGTTTGGCTTCTCACCCTAATTTTTTTGCCATTCAAATTGTATGTTTGTATTTATCCTGATTGCTGTTTGCTATCTGAGATGTATGTTTGTGCTTGTTCACCAACACTTTTCTCAACAGGGGAACTGGAGTTCTCATGGAGATGAGCAAATTAAAAGTACTTCAAAGGAAACATTTTTCATTACTTTTTGTGTCCTCATTTATTTATTTTTTTTGTCCAGGTGGGCTGTGCTTTTGGTTTTACTTGAACTGGATATTGAATCACCCAATGCTATTGCTCAGGACTGCCTTTGGTTTTCTCACTGCTGCTATTACCAAAAGCATTTGAATGCTGTGGCAGATGGTGCAAGTGGAGAGGACTGAGAAAAGCATTTAATTTTGTATTAATGGCTTTGTGCCTGCGTGGGAGTGATTTGGAGGCATAGCATACCTGCTTCAGAGCCTCTTTGTTTTCATAAGGGTCCTTTGCAGTATGAACTAATCTTCCCCATGTACCATAATAGAAAATAATCTTTGGCTCCAGTGAGGTTTCACGTGGTTTTGTTTGTTTTGTTCTTGCCACAGGCTTGGAAAAGGGAAATACGAGGATGGTGACAGCATCAACTTGAATGACATAGAGAAAGTCCTTCCAGTGTGGCAGGTAGGTGATGAGGACATCTGCCCATGCTATGGTAGAGAACAGCAGCTCCTTCCCTGCCTTACCTTTCCTTACAAAACCCTCCCCAGAAGTGGGAAAGCTGCTGGGCTGGATACACAGAGCTATGGTCCTTTGGGGTTTGTGATGGAGAATTATGCCTGTGATTTCAGCAAGCCTTGCAGTGACCCTTAGTGCTGGGCGAGGGCAGCTACCATATAGACTAAGTGAAACATTGAGGACAGTATACGTATACATACATATGTATATGTACATGTACACAAAGATCATATATTTTAGGAAAGGAGATTCTGAAAAGCATGAACTCTCCAACAGCTCCAAAATAAATTAATAAATTGGTGCCAGGAAACCAACAGTGATGGTATGCTGACCCAGGTGTTTCCCCTATGGGGTGCATGTATATTTATATGTAGTGCTCATCCACTTGCATGTTTTCTCCAGCCTGTTCCTTCTCCAGATCTCTCTATACAGCCCAGTTTCAGTAGTTCTGGTTAAATTACCTCTAATGTTTGGATGTTGGGAAATAGCAAGATGAGACCTTCAGTTAAAGAGAAGAGTGGAGAAGTGCTGCTAACTTTGGAAGGGAGCCTGCAGCTGCTTCCTGCTCAGTCTCTTCCATGCTTGGTATGTCTGGACTTTAGGTCACAGGAAGAAAACATCAGGTTCAGCTGACACAGACACCAGTAATTCTGCAAAATAAGGTAATTTTCCCTGGGGAATAATTGGAAATGATAAATCAAACCATCTTTGGTAAGAGTGGAGAAGTGCTGCTAACTTTGGAAGGGAGCCTGCAGCTGCTTCCTGCTCAGTCTCTTCCATGCTTGGTATGTCTGGACTTTAGGTCACAGGAAGAAAACATCAGGTTCAGCTGACACAGACACCAGTAATTCTGCAAAATAAGGTAATTTTCCCTGGGGAATAATTGGAAATGATAAATCAAACCATCTTTGGTGCAGGGAACTGATTTTCTTCTCTAGGGTTTTACTTTCAGTCAACAGCTATTAAAAAAGCCAGGTTCTCCTGGTCTGGTTGTCATGTCATCATGTCTTAACACCAAGTTGTCATCTTATCCTGTCCTAACACCAGGGTGAGTCCATTGACTCCAGTGAATTAATTCCAATATATACCTTAATATCTAGATTAATTGCTAGTGTGGCATCTCTAAGCTGGAAGACCTAGTGGGAATTCTGGATTTGGTGTTTTGTTTGTGCCTCTAGGCAGACTCGTGCAGTTTTGGGAACACCTTTACCTAGGCATGTATGGTCATATATGCATGTGGGAACAAGAAGCTGGGTAGTTCTGGGTGAGGATTTATCTTGTTTGGCATTGACAAGTGAAATACAGCTGTTTCATCCTGACATATCATTGTTAACTGGGTTTGAATGCAATCGTGCAGTGCCAACAGTGATTTTGTTAGTCGTTATCCCTTGTTTTAAATGGCTCTGCGGAGCACTGTGGGGGGTCATAAAGGAAAATATTTGTGTGAGCCTATGGAAGAAAAATCCACCTTCCATGGGGCTGTTATGGCTATGTTTGTGTCATATCCTGAAGAAGAGGCTTTTCAGGTTGGAGATACATAAATTCTTGTTCTGTCTGTATTTAAGAACTCATGGGCTGCTTACAGCAGCTGCACATGGACGGAGGGTCCAGTCCGAGCACCCTCCAGCACCACTGGAGTGGTCCAAGCATCCTCCAGCATAACTGGGCCCATCCAAGCATCATTCAGCATGACTCAGATGCAAATGTTTTGCTGCTGAATGTGCTTCAGCAGCTATAGCAATTTAGCCTCCTTTGATGATAAGGTATGATAGACATAGGACATGAATCTAGAACTAATTTGCAGTGTACATCCAGGTCTGTATGCGTACCTCTACAGTGAGATACAGTGACACCCCTAATGAGTTAAGCAGAATATTCTGGATATCTGGATGTAATATATATACATGAGTTTTGCTGCTGGAATCTGTTGCAGATGTCGCTGTGAATGTAGAGATGGTCAAGACACAGGATCTGTGACGATAACAAAACTTTATTTCAAATCCCCCACCATCTCTACAGTGCTTCTTTTATACTGTTTTTCACAAACTGTGCACACACCGTGTTAATTACCTATTGGTCAGTGATGTGGTAATGCTTAATTTATTGGTTAACAGTTGCTTATGCAACCCCTTACTAACTAACCCAAAACATTCTCTTTTTATAGACATCTTCTTCCTTTCTCACAAGATGTTTACCTCGTTATTCTCACACATACAGGCTAAACATTCTCTTTTTATAGTCCTTTCTCACAAGATGTTTTTACCTCATTAGTCTTACAGATACGGGCTTATCTCATCAAGGTCAATGCTGTTCTCATTTGTGAGGTCTTCAGTCCAGCTGTCATCCTTCACAATTCCCCCTTTTTGTTTTTCTACTATAAAGGCAATGCTTATCATCCTCTGTAGGGCTCTTTGCAGACAGGATAACAAACACAGCACAATAAATAAGATAATTATAATTATGCCACTGATGAGACGTCCTGTTCTAATTCAACTCTTAACCTAGCCTCCAATCTATGTAACAAGGTATCTAACCAGTCACTGCTGTCATCCAACCAGAGGCGGTTCACATTCTCACAAAGCTTCTGTATTCCAGTGTAAATTGATTCAGAGTGATCAGATAAATTCATACAACGCATACCCTCAAAATCTTCACAACCATGCCCTTGTGCTAACAACAAAAAAATCTACAGCAGCTCTATTTTGAAGCGTTCCGTGTCTAACAGATGTAAGCCACTCAAAGTCAAAGAAGTTATCAGAGGCGGTTCACATTCTCACAAAGCTTCTGTATTCCAGTGTAAATTGATTCAGAGTGATCAGATAAATTCATACAACGCATACCCTCAAAATCTTCACAACCATGCCCTTGTGCTAACAACAAAAAAATCTACAGCAGCTCTATTTTGAAGCGTTCCGTGTCTAACAGATGTAAGCCACTCAAAGTCAAAGAAGTTATTCTGCTTTGCTTAGCTAACCAACATCCAAGCTTATTGATAGTTCCAAGTGCCTTAGCGCTAGTATAATTGCACCACAAACTAGCATTTCTATACCAACCTATCGTTGCATTTACAATTTGATTCACTGCTTGTTCTAAACCTGAATAATTAAAATAAATAAACCTGAATAATTAAAAGACAAACGATAGTCCCTGCACTCCAGGGAGGATCAGTTATATGATGCATTTGAGAGGCGCAGCTCAGATGTAGAGCTGATCTTCATCATTTTCATCTCAGATGGTTTTGTTGGAGGCGGATACAAAACCATCTTGGCGTCATGAAGACATCGTGAGGAGGGCTGAGTCAGTGCACTTTGCTTTTGCTCCCTTTGGCAAACACTTGGTGTGCTGGTTTTAATGGAGTTAATTTTCTCAGTAGCTAATGTAGTGTGGTGTTTGGATTCAGAGTGATAATACTGTTGATAGTACATTAACATTTTGGTTTCTGCTGTGTTTATCCTAAACCAAGGACATTTTCTTTCTTGTGTCTCATGCTCTGCCAGTGAGAAGGTACACAAGAGAAACTGGGAGGGAGCATAGCCAGGACAGGTGACCTGAACTAGCCAAAGGGATATTCCACACCATAGAACGTCATGCCCAGTATATAAGCAGGAAGGGGCCGATCTGGGGGGAGGGACGGGGGTTGTGCCAGTCTGTGGGTGGTGAG
>NW_008666889.1:49713-50819 GCF_000695815.1 Acanthisitta chloris | reverse complement strand
TATGTATGTATAAAATTGCAGCCAGTTTAGTATAGGAAACAAGAAGTTATTCTGCCTCCAGAGCATGACTTATTGCAAGTAAAATAGTGCTTTGCTGCTTTGATTGTTTCTTGATGTGGAAGATAAACTTTGATTAATCAATGCTTTTATTTAGTTCTAACATATGATGTGGTTGTGTGATGCCAGTTTTTAAAGGTGGGAATTGCAGTTACCTGAGTTGGAAGTATTTTCAAGATTTTTTTTATTATACTTAAAAGTGCTTTTGTTCCGAGTCACCTAATTTCAAGGAATAGTCATGCAATTAGTCATCTAATTGAAAGAAATAACAGCTTAGATAATAAGAAAAATCTGCTTTTCGTTTTGCAGAGTGTATAGTTGAATATTGGTAAGTTTTCCCAACTTCATTGTTTTTTCTGCTGAAATATTAGACCTGAGCGGGGAGTCGATAGCAGCAGAATATCTGAGCAGCCCCGAGGGGCTGAGTGGAGCAGTTCCAGATGCTGAAAAAATTTTTTTATTTTCTTATGTTTTGCAATGGACCAGTTGCAGTACTCCAGTTCTTTCGTGAATTTTAGAAAAACCTGTTTTAAAACTAACATTTGCTCATGTGGAATCTCCTGTCTTGAATAACAGGGGGCTAGGGGAAGTGTTTCTTTGCTCAAAAAAAGTGAAAAGAAAAATCTTTAATAAAAGGATTTTATTAAATGTAATAAAGGGTGATAAAATGTATTAAAATGTATTTTAGTAAAATCTCTCATGTTTAAGACCTTTTTGAATCTTCAGAATTTCATATCTGTTATCTTGTTGTTTCTGAAATTACTCTGTGTCAGATTTAATTCCTGACTGGATTCTTCTCCATACCTACTGCTTTCCTTCTAAATCCCCAGAAAGCAATCTGTTTTATATATGCACCACCCTCTTCACTCATCACTGCCCTTGCAAGCTGAATTAAGATCCCTCAGAAGGATCAGAAAGAATGAAGAATGGCAGATTTTCTACAGCTCTCCTTGCACCTCTATTGCTGTGAGACCAGTGTGCTCCTGCCGAGGCTCCGTGGCTGAGTTAGGCTGGGCAAAGATTTCTGCTTTCTCGTGGGGTGCTGGCAC
>NW_008666889.1:46175-49681 GCF_000695815.1 Acanthisitta chloris | reverse complement strand
TTCCCACAAGTGCTTGCCAGTTCTGTGTGTTGTAGCTAATTTAGGCATTATCCTATATTATATATTATTATAGGTAACTTCTCAAGAATTTGGGTCAACACCATATCATTTTTCTTTGCTGGCCAAGAGCAAATTTTTGAATTAAAATTACTAGGTTTTTAAAAATGTTCATTAAATTAGTATTTCGAAATGCAAACTACAAGTTCAATTTTGACTCAAGATGATGACATGTTTCTCAGCACTTGGATGGTACTTGGGTACAGGTTGGAGAGGGATCATGGTAAAAGTTGTTGCGCTTGCCCCTGCAGAAACAAGCAGCTATAAGCCATGCAGTAGTGCTGTGGGAAGCAAGGGAAAATGCAGGAGCTGGTTGGATGCTCTGTGCTTGGCTGAACCTCAGACTGCCCTGGACTTCTCTCTGGTTATGGGGACAGTGTCCATTCCTAGGGCTGTAGGTCATACACTGCTTCTATCTTGTCTCCCAGCAAAGCCAGGACCTTGTCTGGCTCATTGTGTTTCTCATGGAGGTGAGAATCAGGTGCAATCATTTTATATACCTATAATTAACATTTCTGACACCTATAACCTCTGAAATCTGGTTCATCAGGATCTCATCTGGTTTATTAGCTGTTTCTGGCTTCTTGGTGTCTGTAAGCATTTCGGTTCCCAGCTCTGGTATGTGAGCTGGAGCCTCTCTGATTAACCATCCTGGATGCTAACTTTAAGGGTTTAATTATCTTCCTAAAAGCCAGCATGTTGTTACCTTTTTAGAAACACATGCTCAGTTCTTACGCAGATGTTGTTCTTAAGATTCTATTTTTGTAAACATCTTTTTTTGGGGACCAAGTGGTTTCTAATAGCCATATATAGCTCTATGTGATTTCCTGGGGGTGCAGCAGCAGTAAATCAAGCCCCATCAGTCAGGTATGCATCCCTCCTGCAGCTCCCTGTTCTCATGAGAAAGTTGAAAGAATCATGAATTAAATTACACTTAATTGGTAATGAATTTAAATTCATTCAGTTTATTTCAATTTCTTCTGCTGCTTGGGAAGTAATTTTAAATGAAGGATGCAGATACTTGCAGAGATCACGATGTCTCAGAAAACACTAAAATAGGAATGTTGAATGATGCATGTAACTGAAGATTGAAAAATTTGATGGAATTTTGTGGAATGGGTGGAAGTACTTACACTTTCTCCATCTGTGACTTACAGAGCCAGTGTAGACTGTAAGGTGATTTTTACATCTTGGTGTTTCACGCACACAGATCAGCAGATTGTAATTACTCCTGGTACCTACTTGTGGCATTTTTTTTGGAGCTGTATTGCTTCTTATTGCTGCTGAAGGAAACCAAGGCAAAAACTACTTATTTCTATTTCTTGGTTGCTAAATGCTTTTGTTAGTTGTCTATGCTAAGGGATTGGTTTTCTGCAATTAAAGTGTGAATGTTACCGAGTGATGTAGTGGGATTTTATAGAAGGAGTTGGCCATAATATATCCATATATTCCATTCAGGAAACTTATATATGCATTTGCAAATTCCAGCTGTGTAAGAACAGCCTGGGGGTGAATCTTACAGGCGTAAAAATGACATATCTGCAGGAGTTTTTCTTTCCTGCATGTTGAAGTTGAGGAGAAGCCTCAGAAATGAAAGACTCATAAATCTGAAAAATGGGTTGGATGTTTTGGGCACCATGTGTATATCTTGTAAGTTAATACTTTCCAGTGTCCATGACTGCTCTTTGGGGATCCATGCAAGTTGTGTGCTCTTCCAAAATAGGAGAAATTTTCTGAAAGTGAAACTCTCAAAAAGTATAAAGTTTCAGCCAGACCTCAAGTGCTGCAGTGAAGATGTCCTGGTGTAATTGGAGAATCGTTCTTGTCACTGTTTGGACTGTAGGTCATGAAAGAAAAGTTAATTCATACCAGTCCTGTCTCCTATTTGAAGTGTTTTGGCTTTTTTTCCTTTTGGTTGCCTACTGCTTATTTGAGGTGGACCCATGAGCTTTTGCAGAGATGGGAAGCTGATAGAGAACGTGTAACTCAGACATTGCAATAGTTGGAAATAATAGTTTTATGGTTTTGTGCTGCTCTTTCTTTTAGGCTTTTAATTTTTAAATCTCATCTTTGTTTTTATTTTCAGCTATGTAAAATTCACTGGTTTATATAGTAAAGGGTTAAGGTTTTGAAGCTTTGACTCGTGGGTTACCAAATATTTAGGAAACCCCAGGCCCTTCCCATCATCTGTGCTTTCTGTTACCTTTAGGCTCCAGCTAAAACAGAACATACAAATCAATAATTGCTGTTTAATAATGTGTTGGTAATAATGCAGCTGCTCTACTGTGAAGGCTTATAGCAGCCTTTTTGCCTTGTTGGAATTGTATTGCTTGTGAGCCATAGGTAGCTGTTGAGTATCTTCTCTCAAGATCTACTCTTTATTTTATGGATGAGTTTGATGGCCAGAATCAAAGGGAAAGTTTTGGATAAAGGGTGAGGCAGCAAATTCAGAAATGTGCAAAAAGTTCATCACCTCCTACATCACGTTATTTTATCAAACAATTAACAGATAATATTGCAAAGTATTCACATATTTAAAAATACTATCCCAGTGGCCTTGCAGCTGGATAAATAGTGTAAAGCTCTTGCAGCTACTGAATCAAGTTAATTTGGGCTTTTAAAAATATATCTGGAGACTTTGCGTAGTTCAGCATCGGTGCCTGTGAGTGAGTGGTGATGAATGGGGTTTTATGTGCTTTTGGAGCAAGGTTTGGAAAAGTGTTTTGAGTTTCTGTGATGCTATTCCTGAAGTTTTTGATAGAAGAAGCTTTTCAGTGTGATGCTGTGCCAGAAGCCTGTGCAGGCAGTGATCAGCTTCCCTGGGAGGAGGCGATTCTGGAGCTGTTTTGGCTGTGCTGCATGAGGAGACATCAGCCTTGTCACTGTCTCTGTTAAAGGTGGTTTCATCAATACACAATGAGATTCTTTTTCTCATTCTTGGTCTGAATTGAAGTCTCTATAGTTTGATCCCCTTGCAGGACTGTTCTTCCAAATGTGCTGTTCCATAAAGACCCTCAGGCTCACAGACATCATGTGCACCCCAGGAACCTCCCAGCTGTTTCTGGGACCTGGATAACATGACACCAGTTCTGCCAGGCTTTTCAGAGCTGTGACTTTTCTGTTGCAACTAAACCCAGTAACAAATCAGAGGTTTTGTCTCTATAAGTACCAGCCAGGCATTAGATGCTTTCTTGGCTTCGTGACTTGATCTTTTTTGATACCTTTCTCATATAATAGTGGCACATATGATTTTTTTGATGATCCATTAACGTCCAACTTGTTTTAACTTCTCGTTATGTATCAAATGTATTACTGCATACATCAAAAAGCTTTTACTGATTAAGCACTGAAGCTAACACTGATGAACTTGCTTTCTCCAGAGAAGCAACTTCCAGCTAAATATCATCAGTCAATCTGTACCAATGATGCTCAGGGCTCTTTTGGATGGG
>NW_008666889.1:0-46158 GCF_000695815.1 Acanthisitta chloris | reverse complement strand
AGGGAAAGGAACATTTTCTGAGGAAAATTTCCAAATAACTTTCTAAAGTAAAGTTTTGTACAGATGTTAACCCTGGCTTCAGGTGATTGCTGGCGATATATATCCTTTCACCTTGTGTATAGAACAAACTTAGGTAATGAGGTAAAACAGTATATTTATTAAATGCAGAAAATGAACATTAGGGCTTAATTAAGGTTGAGAAGTGCAAAAGAGAAAAACTTGTGGCATCTAATGGTACATTAGCTAAAACATTAGCATGACTAGTTAGTGCTTATTTACAAGTAAATACAGTGGCTTAGAATCTAGAATGCAAAATGATATTGCTGAAAATATAGCATGTATTAAATGAGATGGAGTTAATCAATACCATGGGTTGAAACTTAGTGAATGCAAAAAGCATTGCTAAAAATATTACTGAAAATTCATTAAATGGGATGGAGTTAATCTTGGTGTAAGAGTCCACTGCCAAGTGGGGTTTGCATTTCATATATGGCTTTTTGGAAGGATGCCACTGAGAAACTTTTAAACTTTTTTTCCAGCTTGTCCTGTTTTTCTGTAAAGGTGATTCAGAGTGTACAGATGCTCACTGGATGTAACTACAAGAAAATCAGTAATTATTACAGTTCTGCAGCAGAGCCTATCGGTCCATGTGGCAATAGGCTGCACTTATGGACATACGATTAGAAATTTTTCATTTCCTTTGCTGTTGCAAAGTTTCCCTGGGTTTATTCCCAACTTTCAACACCTCTTTCCTGAATGCATTTTAATCTTTAGTGGTGTCTGCTTTAAAAAGAGGGGAAATGAAAGTTAGGGGGAAAAAAGCTTGTAAGAATTGTGAAACAAACCCACTATAATTTAACCAAGGATGGACTGGCAGAGGCTCCCCTGTCTGCTTATGCCGCAGGTGGCTTTTTGTTCAAAGCACTGTGAAATACCATGCAAAAGCTGTTTTGAACTTTAAGTGTAATCCATCCAATTGTCTACAGATCTCAGCAATCGTCCATTTTTAGCCAGTTCTGTGAAACAAGCCAAATGCACTGCTGGTGGGTTTTTTTTCACGTTGAGCCACTCTGTAATTCTGTAAGCAGTTTCAAATGCAACGTTGCATTTTCATTTCAGTTACACCATTCTGTGATTTTATCGGGGTGTGTGTGTTTGAAAATAACGTTTAAAAGTGGTTGGAATGATTTTACGTAATTTTTCCGATGTGTTTGCTTCAGATGAAGCTGCCTGCTCCCACAGTCCACAGTTCACCTCTGCCACATGCCCAGGGAATGCACCACTGGAGGGGTTGGGTGGATGATGGTGGGAGCTCCAGCTCGTGCTGCAGAAGGAACCACAGTCTTGAGAGCATCCTCTAGAGTAGGAGCACAGGGCAGTGTAATAAGTGTATGCCCTTCTTCTGCTCCCAGCAGGATGAAGGAAATGAAACCAAAATAGTATTATGTGCAACAATTGGTTCTAAAAGGCCAGTTTGTAAATACAGGGAAAAATGGTTTTCATCAAAGCAGTTGCAAAGTTGCATCCTGTTTAATGCCAGCTTCTGCACAAGAATAAAATACAGCCTATCTACAGAGGGTAGGTTTAGATTAGGTTTTAGGAAGAAATTCTTCATGGTGTGGGTGGTGAGGCACTGGCACAGGTTGTCCAGAGAAGCTGTGGCTGCCCTGTCCCTGGATGTGCTCAAGGCCAGGCTGGATGGGGCTTGGAGCAACCTGGGCTAGTGGAAGGTGTCCCTGCCCATGGCATTGGGATTGGAACTAGATAAGGGCCCTTTCAACTCAAATCATTCTGTGATATGCTGTGATAAAATGTGGTATTTTCCTAAGCCAATTAACCTGTTTCTGCTTCTGGAGTATATGGGAAACAGAGGAAGGAGGCTCATGGCAAAACTCTGCTCCCCATCCACTGTGGCCCCCTAGCTGGACATTTGGAGTGCAATGCCTGCCCCTCTTCAGAAGGATCTTGTCTTTGGGAATTGAGACTGGGATGCAAGAGGTGATTAAGCAGGAGCTGGCAACAGAGGCACGAGCTCTGTGGTCTGTAGGAGCACAGCAGTCCCTTCCTTACCCTTCATGCAGCAATTTCCCTAAAATGTGTTGTTATTTGTTAGCAGCTGTGTGAAGCATTGAGGAGGATTGTAGCAAATGAAAGCAGAAGCTTCTCTGTGAAAGGTACACGGCTTAGAGCAGCGTGTTTCTGTCATTATCTGTGCTATCGAGTGTCTGCACTTACAGCTGTCATGCAAGTGAGTTTAAAAAAAAAAGAAAAACCTGCTGTATTTGGGCTCTGCCTGTCATTTGAGGCTGAGGGTTTGGCGAATGAAGATTTTTTCCTTCACTTAAAATTAGTTTAAAACAATATAATTGAAAACAAGGAGTGGATGTATTGGAGGGGTTGTGGCCCCCTGAACCCCTCTCTCCATCCTGCTGCTCTGCTCTGTGGGGTCTGTGGCAGTGTCCAGTGCTGCAGCTGCAGCCAGCTGTGCTGGGCAGCTCCATGTCCAAAATGTTTGCCCTGATTGTTTTTGCTGATGTTATTGCCTCTGCAAACAAGGCAGAGCTTTGACATCACAACACTTCCTGTGTCACACAACTGTTTTGTTTTTTTACTATGAACGTTAAAATTTTCCAAGCAGAAAGAATTGTTCTCTTTCTGTTTGCTGTTTGTGGAGGGCTTTTTAAGTGTTCCTGCTGGAGGAATTACAATATCCTCAAACATCACTCGCATACATAGTCACATCATCATGCTGACTGACAGTGAAAGGGGCTGGCAGACTGGGAGGGCAGAATCAAGAGTAATCTGTGAGCTGTTGCGTGTCATGTCCATGCATTTAGTAGAAGTGATGGGTTTAAGGGGCATTGCTGGGCACCCCTGTATCTCTGGATTAGAGCAAACACCCTCTATATTGGCTGTAGAAAAGATGTTTTGATGAGCAGCTCATGTGAATAGCCAGTAGTGTTAAAATCAAAGGTAAATGGTCTGGAATGGCAAAAAAAATGACAATTTAGTGTGTCAGGTGTAACTGCGTGTCTGGAGCTGTTGCAAAGATGTCAGCCTGCTGTTTGCAAGAAAACAACAAGATAAAATTAATTACCTAAATTTTACTTTTCATTTTTGTTACTGTGCAGTGTTATACACATACATCTTCCTTACTCTCCCCCATGACAGCCTCATATGTCTGCAAGTATTTTAAAGCTTCATTTGTTCCCTAGCTTAAAAACCAAACAAAAGTAAATCATTTAAAAGTTTCCTTGTGAGGCAGTTATACATGATTTATTCTCTTTTGTAAACTTCTGTCAGATCCCAGTGTCCCTAGGAGGAACAGTAGACTTTCACAGGTTTGTCACATCTCTGTCATGGCACGTCGATTCATGGCCTGGTGCCCCATCCAGCAGGACACAGGTAGCAGGGAATGTCATGATGCAAACCAGTGCTTTGCCACCATGGCCTTGGGTCATCCAAAAGTTCGTATCAGATTAAGTTGCCATAAACATTGCCTGACATGGAAGTGATGGCATAAGGAATATGTTATATATCATTTTTGCAGTTAGGAAATGATGGAACAGTTTTATTGTGGTATTTAAATACGATATTAATCACATTCCATTACTGGTACAGAATTCAGCAGTCAAATTTTTAACTTGATTAATAAGACAAGGCTTTGGCTTGACTGTTTTTCAACAGTCTACCCTTGTTTGTCTCAACGACAATTGGGTTTTATCACACTGGTACACGTCTGACAAAAAGAAGGCTCTCTGGATCGTTGGTGGCATTAGTCTGGCATTGTCTTGCTTTGCCTTTATTAAAACCTCCTTTGTCCTATTGTTGCTAAGTGATCTATCCATCTTAATATTTTCCTGATGTCTAAGCTACTGTCTGTTAATGGCATCCTAATGCATTCTGAATTGACATATTTCACATCATTTAAACTCTGCTTACCTATTTATCATGCAGAGGTCATAACTTAGTAAGTGAAAGTCACTGGAAGGATTTTTCTTTGCAATTTCTCTAATTTTCTGTCACTGCACTATAAGGAAATTGCAGCTCTTCCACTCACTTATTGGACTGTTGTGATAAAGGCTTTTCCTCATTCTGGCATCCGATCCACAGAGGAGCTGTGTACATTTGATTTCCTTCTCTTCTATTTGTGTCAGCCTGATGTGATATTAAAAACTGGAAATGGGGGTGTTTTGTGCAGCCGTTCTGGCCCTGGGAGGAACAAAGATGACCTGGCTGGTATGGCATCCATCCTTGCACAGGGAGACTATCAAGTTGGTGCTCGCTGGGGCTGGGATTACGTGTCACTCAATCTTGTCAAAAATTCTATGAATATTCAATGAGGATTTTAATGTATTGTCATCAAGGAAGCAATTTCTTTGTAGTCATATTAAGCATGTTGTCATCTCTGCAGTTTAAATACATTGTTTTGCCCATGAAGTGACCTTAGGCAATTTTAAAATGGTCTCGTTTTTTCTCAATTTGCCTTATACCAAATAAATTAGTTTTACCTAATAGGAACGAACCTAATATGGATCTAACACATTTGTATAGGGAGAAGCACATTTTAATAAATAATCAGGGTATTATTCTACATATACCAGGATTTATCTTTTCCGTTTACGCTTACACAGAAGGTTTGAGATATGGTCAGGTTGGCTGCAGTCAAGTTGTTCTCTAACCAAGGTTTCATAATGAGTTCAATTTTCACAGGGGGGGCTGTTAATTTAGCTCCGTACTTGCACTGCTGCTGCTGTTTAAATCACTGCTTGCCTTGTCGTTGTATGTTTAGGTGTCGTTTAAGCTTCATTGCCCAGGCAAGCTTCTCATTTGCATAGATGGTGAATGACTATATTTTCTTGGATACAGATTATTGTGGGAAAACCAATTGGGTTCTAGTAAAGTTTAGATTTTGAAGTTCGTGTGGACTCCCTAGATTGCAGAACTCTTCTAAGTGCATATGTGTGTACATAGTGAGAAAGTGAACATTGTTTTTTGAGAGCAAATGGGTGCTTATAACGCTGATTTCTTTTTGCATATGTCCTGAATTACATATTTTTGTTCTGAAATCAGAACAAACTATTTCAGGATATACAGAATGTGGCATTTTAAACTGAAATGTGAACAGCAGAGCCTTGTTAGTCACGCCAACGGTTGTGCTGGGAACAACAGGTGTATTGTTGGATGGACTGGAATGGTGGGACATCTGACGTGTAGTGAAATCAAGGGAGAAAGCATTAGGGTGTGAAAATGCTTTGTTAAAATGCTGTACATTAGAAAACCTGAAAATCCTGAAAAGTACAGAAAAGTATATTTTGCTTTACAATGATTTGAGAAGTAGACTGCTTACTAAGTCAATTAAACAGCATTTGAATGTTGTATTCATAGCTCCAAAGTGTACCTCTAGGCCAACACTTTAAAAATTAACTGGAAAATTTTGGTCCCTCTTATGTTTATGTGAGAAGATGAAAGTATCTGATTTTTCAGAGAATGGATTATCATCACTTCCAGGCCCAAGCAGTAGTCACTTTTGAAAAATACAGTCTTTGTTTCTAAGGATACCAAGCCATTTTCTTAAAAGTGATTGCAATCCTGCACTGAATGTCCCAGTACTGGAGGAGAGGTTTTTGCCAGTTTTGCAAAATGAAATTCACAGCCTCCAGCTTTGCAGCAAGACTTGAGAAAACTTCCCTTAGTACCTTCCCAGGATTGTTTCCTCGCTTCTATAAAAGCTATCAAAGTAACTTACTGATAAGAACCTTCCAGAAGTTTATTTTACTTGAGTTACTTCATGCATTGGTTATGTCTGTGAGGAGTAATACTCTTGGGTCATATCCTTTGCACAATGATAAATATGCTGAATGTATGGATAAAGCTGAGCTGTGTTTATGGATGGATGCATCTGTGGACTTTTAATGATAGGCTGTGAGGCATGTTTCCTTCAAAGACACAAAGATGTCCATTTGCAAATAAACAGGTAATCCTTGCTGGAAAAGTGTACTTAATATTTGATAAAAACAGGAATAACTGATTCAAACCATCATGGTAATCCATTATTTTATTTCTTGTTCATTGACTCATTTAAATCATCATGATAGTCTAAAATTTTGTTTCTCATTCGTACTCAAACTGGAGAAGGAAGAACATAAAACCTTATGTCACTGTTTTTTGTATAAATTATCAAAATCTTCAGAAGCAGGTGCCTGCTCTCAGGAGGGAGGTGTTAGACCTGCTGAGGTTGGTCAGGCAAGGAAGGGCTTGTCTGAAGAGTCAGTAGGTGATGAGTCCTTCAGGATTGCCAGTTAGTGCACTATGAGTGTATGGGAAGATGAGCAGGTTTTGTGTTAGGCCAACTCCAGATGAGGGTTAGTTGTGTTATGTCTGGGCAGAAGAGAATTTTAGACCTGGTTTGCACAAAAAACTAGGATTCATGCTGCAGCTGTGCCTGGAAGATAGGAGGGGTCAAGAGCCAGGGCAGGGAGGGAAGGATGCCAACTTAAGTGACATATCTAACCTCAACTCATGCATTACTTTGTCTCTGTGGATGACAACTTTTCTTCCATAGTCCAGACATTGGAGACACGGAGAAAAAGGGTTGGGCTTTTGTAGTGGAAAATGCAAAGTTTCACTGGGTGTATTGGCAGTGCTAATTTTCATAAATAAGTGAAGAGTTGGATTTTCTAAACCCAACACATCCGTATTTGATCATCTTCACAAGAACAGC
The DNA here is from genome assembly GCF_000695815.1 of Acanthisitta chloris. Taxonomy (NCBI): domain Eukaryota; kingdom Metazoa; phylum Chordata; class Aves; order Passeriformes; family Acanthisittidae; genus Acanthisitta; species Acanthisitta chloris. Next base: position 39,434 of record NW_008666889.1, on the reverse strand, counting down.
TTTATGCACATGTGCTGTCATGTGCAGGGTCCTGGATTGTGCAGTTACAGTGATTTTCCATCGTTTTGGGGTGTCTTCTCCAGTGAGCTGTTCTTCAATTGAAAGTGGATTAAAGAAACAGGAGAAAAATTGTTCAGATTGATCATGGCCAAACAAAAATGGAAGGACTTCAAGTGTCCCCAGTTCCTCATAGAGGGTATGTACAGTATAAGACAATATGAGTTTTCTTCAAGCTTTATGTTTTCAACCTTTTTTTTTTTTACCGTTTTGAAAGCTCCATGGTAAAGTCAAAGCAGACTAGTGCAGAATTAACAAATCCAGCTCTAGCATGCCTGCAGGTTCTGGATATACATATAAAGTAGTAATCCTGTCTGAAGTGATTTCTTCTGAGTTGCTTAGGAAGTCTTTTGACGACTTTGCGTGTTTAAAAGCATTTATTGTTGTGGTCAGAAGAAATGATATTTTTCTCATGATTTCCACTGAGAAAAGACTTTGTGGTTTTCTGCTGTTTCTAATGTCTTGCAAAGTCCACAAGCAATTAGTACTGAGGCCCAGGAGAAGGAGTTGTGCTTCATGGCTTTACTGTTTCCCCTGAAATGTGTGTTAGATTTCAGTACTGCAGAAATTAATTTCGTATTGTTTTGCATTCTGAGCAAGCTCAACTGTATTGTTTAAGCTGGTTGTATTACACAGTTGCACTTGGGTTTTAAATGAGTGCATAAATATTTGCATGGAAGAGGGAAAAAATCTTTACTTGTAGAAATGACTTGTTGCTAATTAATATAGAATCTATACACATTGCTCTTCATTTAAGCCTGTAACTAATTGCTGTCTCACTGACTTCTCAAAGCCAGACATCTATAATACCATCAGCTGAAGTTCTAGAGAAGGATTTTAGGGATGTGCATAAATAAAGGTATTGAATAATTACTGAGCAGTCTATATATAGTATTTTATTCTAAATGTATAAAAAGTTCTGTGAGCTTTTCTTTTGCCACATGAGAAACTGAGGAACAGAGGGCAGACATGAAACAGCTTAATGAAGATTGGAATTTAACTCTTACTTCTTTGTGTTTAGTTCTTTAGTTTTGGGCCCTGCACGACAAGAAAGACATGGAGGTGCTGGAGTGAGTCCAGAGAAGGGCTATGGAGCTGGGGAAGGGGCTGGAGCACAAGTCCTATGAGGAGCAGCTGAAGGAGTAGGGGATGTTTAGCCTGGAGAGAGGGAAACTCAAGGGGGGAACCTTCTCACTCTGTACAACTCTCTGAAAGGAGGGCGTAGACAGGTGGGGTTGGTGTCTTCTCCCAGGTAACAAGAAACAGGACAAGAAACAACCTCAAGTTGTGCCAGAGGTGCTTTAGATTGGATGTTAGGAAAAATTTCTTCATGAAAAGGTTTGTCAAGCATCAGGCTGCCCAGGGAAGTGGTTAAGTCACCATCCCCAGAGAGATCTAAATGACATGTAGATGTGACACTTTGGATCGTGGTTTAGGATGGAGTGGGCAGCACTGGGTTAACAGTTGGACTCGAGAATCTTGGAGTTCTTTTCCAACCTAAATGATTCTATGATTCTATGCATGTTTTTTACTTGGTCTTGGTCACCCTTTCCTCACTCAGAATTGCTGGGAGTCTGGTAGGTAGCACAGGCCCTCTGCTACCCTGACTCGAACGGAAAGATCAAAACAAACTGATGCTCCCCATCCCCTCTCCACCACTCCTTATCTCATTGGCAGCTGGTGTTGGGAACACCTGGAGCTGCACCATGAGGTGCTATGAGAATGCTCGTCTGGATGGAGCTGATTTTGTTCCTTAACAACAGGCAGCAGGAAGAGGTGAATTCTGCTGTTGTGCTGCTGCATCCATGCTCTGTTATCTTGCTAAACAATTCAGTTTTGACTGTTATTCAATATACTCTGAACATTGTTCTGTTTGTAATGTACCTGCATGACCTAAAATAAATAATGTGAGAGCTGTCAAAGTGTAAAATTAGGCACAGTCTAAAAAAATCTGTGGTTGAAAAATTTGATCTGGTCAGATAGTATTTTCCTCAGTAATAGCTTTTAAAAATTAAAATTCAAGGGACTTTTGTCTCTTTAGATATCATAATGAGCTGAAAACAGATACACAATTTGATTTCTTTACATTTACATCCCGTTATTATTTAGCTGCCATATACATACATACATGATACCTTATACAGTCTGCATATACTATGAGATTTGAGTTTTGCAACCATCTAATAATGTAGTTTGAAATACTGAATGTTTGTTTTTGCTTTCCAAAAACATCATTACTATTCTTTATACCTTGTTTGGCAGCTTCCTCATCTTAAACTGCTCTATCAGAGGATGTGGGAGACACTCCCCTACCACAGAGTAAGACATCGACTAATATGATCTGAATATAGCATCAGAAGCTTCAACTTTTATCCATATTTGAAGATAAAAATGTTATGAGACGCATCACCATGTTAAACTGATGTACTGAGTAATTTGGCTTCTTGTGTGTGGCAGGATCAGGCAGCAAGGGAAGAATTTCTGAGCAAGCATGTAGTGATTTATTCCCCAAGCCCCAAATTTCAGAGGAGAAGTAACTTTGGAATAATATTGAGCTTAATATCATGAAAATTATTACTATCTCAGTTAAGGTCCTGTTGCAAAATAGATTTTAAATTCTGACCTTATTCTGTCTCCTATTTTTTTCTTTATTGATATTGCAAAAAGAGAAAAATTTGAGCATTACTGGAATATTCTCCTTCTGCTTCTGATTCACAAGAATACCAGAATTTTCAACCCATACCAGGCTTCTGTCTAGTCAAATTTTTATGTTCTTTTGACAAGTAAAAAATTAAATTGCCAGACAAATAAAAAATAGCAATCCCCTACTTACTAGCACATGCTTAACTTTGAAGAGCAAAAAAGTTAACAGCACAGCAATGCATTTATTTCTTCCTTTGCACCCGAGTGAATAGCGTTTAAAGAATGGATGCATTTGTACTCCGCATCTTAAGCTGCCAAGAGCTATGCCAGAAGCTCCAGGTGGCAGGAGGGTAGGATGTATGTCACCTCTGCTTACCAGGTCTGCAGGTTGCTCCATTAACATGCTGCTGGGTTACTTCTGGTTTGCTGCAAGCCCAAAGATGATGTGTTCGTGTGTTATGTATCTCTGAGTGTGGAACATTGTTCAACTGCAGCTTTAAAATTATTCAGTTGTTTGGCAAATTTGTTTCAATGCTGGTATTACCTGGAGTAAGCTGCTTTAGGAACTGTTGGCACCTAGAGGTGTTTCAAAGTGTGAAGACCTCATAGCAACTTTTCAGTGTCTGAAGGGCCTACACAGGAGCCAGAGAGGGACTCTGTATTAGGAACTGCAATGGTAGGACAAGGGGTAATGGGTTCAGACAAGGAGAGGAAGTTTAGGTTAGATATTAGAAAAGAGTTTTTACTCTAAGGGTGGTCTCCTTCAGTCTGAACCCATTACCCCTTGTCCTATCACTGCAGCTCCTAACAAAGAGTCCCTCTCTGGCTCCCTTGTAGGCCCTCCAGATACTGAAACGTTGCCCAGGGCAGGGGGTTGGGACTACATGATCTGTAAGGTTCATTCCAATCCCTAAAATTCTATGACTTTATGGTGTTACTATAGGTAGTAGGTGGACTAAGGACCTCTTTAGATCCTACACAGTCTCAGTTTTTGATTCTGTGGTGGAATATGATTCCCTCTAGAGGTATAATAAAAACACCTTGGAAAGACCTTTTCCCTTAATAGAATTATATTTATTAAATAAAGTGCTTGTATCCATGTAAGTCTATATATGGATAATCTATTTGTACACAGGCTTGATATGTTTTTAGGGTATAAGAAAATCCTTCCACTTTTCATTATACCATTGAGAAATAAAGGAATTTGAACTCTGAAAACTCTTCATACTCATAATAAGGTTTTTCTGTTGCTTAAATGTGTGACAAAATAGCACATAGCAGGGAAAATGACCCAAAAAGCTAGAATAACTCATTTAAGTAAAAGACAGAGAACTAGACATCTGTCTATAAATGCAAAGACAATATATGGATAGAAGTTCATGAGACTGACCCTGATAAATATTTTTGCACTCATTTTTCTCTTCCTTTTTTATTGGTATTGTCATTACAGCAGGTGTGGAATGCATTGCCTGCTGCTGCAGAGCCGGCAGATGGAGCAAAAGAGCATGATAAATAGTTGGATAAAAATATCCAGAATGTGCTCATTCTGAGCTGGGGGAGGGGAAGTGACTTCAACCTTTTTTTGCTCACTTGACCAGTGCCATGGTTTCCCATCTGTCTGATCTAGCTCCATTCATGCCTGTAGCAGTGTGCATCACTTGCTCTGACTTTTCACATGATGACCATTTCACCTCAGAAGAACACAGGCTGACTTCACTGTTTTTTTGGGTAAACTTTTTGCTGGTCTACTTCTGTATGACAATGCCCACAGGAAAGGACCGATTCAGTTTGCTTTTCCAGAAGAGGTAATTTGAAGTACAGATAGTGTGCTGTGAATATTGATGATTTCAGCATGGTACCTTTATTTTTTGTTTTGTTTTCTTGATTGCATTGCAAGAAGACTTGCAATCGTGAGGCCAGTGTGGGCTTCCAAACAGCTCCAAATCCTCCCTGCTCGTGCATGCTGTGGGATGATCACTGCACCACATGCCCATGGCATCTTTGTGAAGCTGCTTTAGGGTTTGGGAAGGTTGAAGGGGGGAAGCACTTTTCCAACCCCAGGCACATGGAGGTGGGAAGCCTCACTGCACACTCTGCAATGGGAATTCCTCATTGCATCTCTGGAACATGAAAATATTGCCTTGCGGGTGAGTTTTGGAGTGCATGTGATGTGTCACCCACCAAAGTTTAAAATGAGGTTGTTGAGTTGGTCGTTCTGAAATAAGACCTGTATAGATGGGTGCTGCTAACAGGATTAGCAAGAAAATGATGACTTTCTGTACTAAGAAAAATGAGGTTTTTTTATCAGGAGAAGGTTTAATTGTAAATCTGTTCTCCTAGATCAGTTGTAACCGTTTGGGATTTTTTGACAGCTTTGCAGCTATGCATCCACTCATTGTGTAAAGAAAGGCCTATTTAACTGAAATATTGACACCTTTTTCAGAGGAAGAAAAGGATTTGATCAAAAAAAATTATATGCATATGGGAAGGGAAGCTGTCTGCATTGTATGCAAAATGAAGAATGGGAGGCTTGTTGGGATTTTTTTATATAGTTTCAGCCTGTTGTTCAGCTTTATTTTAATATACTGTGTGCTAAAACTGCTTCAGAGATGGCACTGGGTGGTATTTTGTTGCTGCTAACTTGGGAGCAGTTCTGTGTGGATACAGGTATGTTGTACTATTATTTCCTGAAGGCAGGTGGCTGAATGCAGATACATGGATGACTTTCCATCGATAAACCATGACAAACACCACACTTTCTTCTGTGGCTGTGAATTTAGTTCTCATTCTCTCGTATTGCAGTGAGAGCGCTGTCTTTTAGTCACAGTGTGAACATATTTATTTTGCGGCACTGATTAGTTACTTAAATATCATAGAATCACAGAATGGTTTGGGTTACAAGGGACCTTAGAGATCATCTAGTTCCAAACCCCTACCATGGGCAGGACACCAAGTTGCTCAGGTTCCCATCCAACCTGGCCTTGAACACTTCTAGGGATGGGGCAGCCACAATGTCTCTAAGCAACCTGTTCCAGTGCCTCACTATCCTCACAGTAAAGAATTTCTTCCTAATGCCTAATTTAAACCTGCCCTCTGTCAGTTTAAAGCCATTCCCCCTTGTCCTGTCAGTGTGTCCTTGTAAAAAGCACCTCACAATGAATTGTTTGTGTTGCCACTGGTACTTCATAGTACAGCAGCCAATTCTGGCAGGCTGGGTTAGAATTTAGTAAAGACCCTCTGAAGACTGAGAAACTTGTCAAAGCCTTGGTTTTCAGACCTTGGTTTTCCATACATTCTCCATTTCTGCTAATTTGTCTTCGCATTTTTTCGCTTTTTTCACACAAATCTCTCCCTCTCATTATGTGCCATTTGATCCCAAGGCAGCAGTCTCCCTCCCTCCCAACCTGAACAGAGAAAACACTTACTCAGATTACACATGAGTTTTGTGGAAAATATTTTTTGCTGTCTTAGCAAAGTGCCATGGCAATCCCCTACAAAAGCAGCTGTGCCACAGCAGTGCACAATACTGCTGTGTAAGTAGATCCATCCCACCCTTGAGTTAATATTCTTGTTTTATCCTCATTAGTAAGATGAGATTGCTGTTCCTTTGCAGTTTATAATAGCAATCACATACTCTTGATTTGAGGGTCTCCCACAATGCTTTAATTTCTTCTGGCTTTTCTGATGTCACTAGAGAATATTTGTGTTGAATTTAGTGGAGTGAGGTACATTTAGTAGTGTGAGGTCTTAAGCTTAGAAACTTTTATAAGAGTAACTTGGTGATATCAGCTAGGCCAGGGTGCTTGAGGACTTGACTTTGGGGGTGTACAGTATCTGGATAGAGTTATAAATGTTACTTGTATCTTGTGCTCTCAACCAAAGTGGAGATGTTCTGACCTGACAAGGGTAAAAAGCAACTTGTAGAAGGGGACTGGGAATGAGCAAGCTCCAAGAAAAGTACAGATGAAGCAGAGAAATCAAGAACAAGAAAAGAAAAAGTGTTATATTATAGGTTAAGAGAGTAACTGTAAGTCATGCTCACTTAATCTTGCAAAATTAACTTTAAATGATAGCTAGAGGTTAATAAGAGAAATTCAGGAAAGTGGAAGTGAGACTGCCTTAAATTTGGATGAAGTTGAGATTAATTGTAACTGGTTACACCCAAGTTGCCTCTTTCCTTTCCCAAAAGGGTAGTCATAAAGATGGCTAATGACACCAAGGACAGAGAAACAGCAATTACTAGTTGCAAAAGTGTGTACAGCCACAGTTTTGAAAAGAGAAGCAAAGCCTACTAAGAGAGCTACGAACCTGTTAGTCACACCTCTCTTATATCCTTTGGAAAGGGTTAGAGGAAATAAATAGTTTCTGATCTAGTAGACAGAAATGTTGTAAAGTATAGTCTGAGTTTACTAAGCTAAGTAACTGATCCTTCTGCTCAGTCTGGGCTTCAGTGGAGTGCTTAATAAGCATCACTTCAGGAAATTGTTAGTGAAACTGGAGACGCTGAAAAGTATTTAAGGAATAGCAAGTGTGATAGAGGACGATGTAAAGAAGTAAGGCAGGAAGAGGTTTTTTTTAGTGATGTGTAAGTTGGTCTTGGTGTGTGTTTTATTAAATATTTTCATTAGTGATCTTGCAGGAAGAGAGGTTGAATGCAATATGCTGAGACTGTGAAGTAAGACAGAATTACCAGTGTGTAGAGAATGATCAGAATATCTGGGAGGAAGGTGATGGGGAGGGGTAAAATACAAAAGGTTTCAAATTTCATACCATGAACTGCAAGGATAGGCACGGAAAGACTGCTGTTTATTTGTTTTTAACTATAAGCTTCCCAGTTCACATTATTCCAAAATGGCAAAGGAAGAGAAAATACTGGTTGTGGTAGTGACTGAAGGTTAACTGCCAGCCACTAATGAAAGGTAGCCATGAGAGGGCTCAAGTGCAGTGCACTGTCTAAGAAACTTCCACTAAAGCAAGGAAATTCATAATGCCATTGAATAAGGCTTTTGTCCTTTTTCAGACCACGTGTATTACTCTTGTCATCACATTCACAAATGAAGAATTCATACCAGGACAGGGCAGGGAAGATCTGTTATTGTGATGGAGGAAACCATGGACATGAGTGTCCTGAGAAGGTCAGACTGAGTGGCTGGCAGCATAGCAAAATGTGCTCTGAGAGCATGTGTATGTTTGCTGTCTGCAAGAATATCAGAAAATTAAAGAAAGAAGGAGTGCAAGGAGTTCCTTCAGCTGAATGCCAACATTTGCATAAGAAATAAATTGATGTGAACTGACAATTACTGCTTTTAGGCTTGAAGCTGGGAGGCTTCTGACCATGTGTGATCACTGTGACAGACACAGCGGGTCTGGACACTGAGCTGGCTTTAACGTGGAGTGTGATCTATTTTTTGAAAGGGCTTATGTGAACCAAGTGTGAGTGGTAGCTGAAAACCAGAGTCAGTGACTCAAAAGGTCCCTTTCAGACATAGGTGCCTCTATTCCCAGTGGTATCTGGATTACATTATAACTTAGACTGAGTTAATATAAACTTTTATGCATTTATTTATCCCATTTCTGGAATTTGCTGAACTGACAGGAACGACAGGGAATAAAACCCACACAGTGTTTCAGAGTTCAGCTGCCCATTACTAACTCTACGTATGGTAATGTGACATTCTGAGGGAGTCGTACATTTGGCAAAGGAATTGTGCTTTCATGCTTCTCTGAGCAAAGTTTCAGGTTCTTTGCCTTTAGGATATGGGAACTTTTTTATTTTTTTCTGTTGCTTGTAAGCTCTAAACAAAATGGTAGCAAGCCCCAGTCTGTAGGAGGATATGTCTGCGCAGCTGTGCGAGAAGAGATAATGGCATATTCGGCTTTTGGCGAAGATTCAGTACTTTTCATCTGTCATCAGAGGTTGAAGCAGTAATGCAAAGTGATACTGGAAAAGTATTATTCTGCTACAGTGACAGCACCATTAAAATCAATAGAATAGGGTTTTTTTTGTAATCCCTGTTACAGTAAAGGATTAACATGCCCGTTAGTTGCACGCAAGCAGGAAATTCTCTGTGCGCTTGTTTGCGGTGAGTTTGGGTTTAGAAGGCTTTGCCTTTCTTTTAAGGAACAATAATATATCCTGCCTAGGGCTCTGAGTTGTTAAAAACATCAATATTAAGTTAAAGATCCATCCACTTTCGGGGAAGGATGGATGACATGATACTGTAAATCCCTTGAACATACTGGTTATAAAGATTATTTTGACCAATGTGCTCTGCAGTGTCTATAGTCATGGGTGAATCTGAAGTTAAAATCCATGGAGATACATATCCATGAGCAAAATGTCTGCTGGATAGAGCTGTCACAAGGCTGCTAAGTAAGCCCTCACCAGTTGTAGGGTATTCTGGTATGGGTTTGGTTGGTTTTTTTAACAAGCTCTGTTTTTCACAGCTTTATTGAAATGTGGAAAGTAGTTTCAAGCTGAAAATCTGATTTTTAACAATGTTTTTTTCTGAAAGAAACACTTTTTTTTTTTTCAGCTCTTACTTGACCTAGATGTACATTTTATTTTTATTGGCCTGTAAGCTATTTTACCTGCTGTGAACCTGTTTATGGAAATAATTTAGGCTGATTTCATATCATAGTTTAGTTTATCAAAGAAAGTAGTTTTATTTAAACCAGACTTAATAAAATCAGAGTGTTAGACAACTAATTATTTTCAAAGGCTGGGTTTAATTAGCTTGCTTGAGATTACAGAGGAAATGTATGGCATAAAAGAGAATGCCAACTTCTTATCTTTTCCACAAGGTTATAAAAATATTTTGTTACAGTTCTTCAAACACAAGTCTGTATTGAACTGAGACAATACTACATTTATTACCGTAGTAATTCAGGCTGTTGAACTGTGGTTTCCAAAGGTGAAAGGCTGATACATTAACCCACTGATCTGCAAGCCTATGACAGTTTGTGAAAAATGTTACATATCCTTCTCCCTCCGAGCAGCGTGGCAGAGAGCATGATAAAATGAGTGGAAACAAATGCTAATGTTAGCCTAGCCTTTTTAGCAGAAAGTGTGGGGTTTTTTGTCAGGAGGCACACAAAGAATTGGTTGTGGGGTTTTGGTGTGCATGTGAGATTTTTTTTTTTTTGAAGAAATCCTGGAGGTCTAAACCATCAGTTCTCCAAACCTGTCCCAGTTAGTCTGGCTTTTATTTCAGAAAAAATGTGTCAGTTTGCAGCAACAGAGGTCTGAAGAATGGTTCATTGATTGCAGAGTTTTTCAGTGGCCATTCTGATTGCCTTTCATCATTTTCCCAAATCCATTCATATAATTTTTAAAATAAATGGTCTCTGTAAAATCAGCTTTCTCTTCCCAGGGTGTGGTGCCACTCTCTGTGTTGAGTCTTAATATTGGATGTTCTTGTCTGCTGGACATTGACATTATTTTCACTAGCCATAACCACAGTAGCCCCTTCTGTACTTTGACTTTCCTTTTATCTCCCATCCAGTACCTCAGGGCAAATGCATCCATCCTTCAATTAGTTCTTATGGGAGATGGATAGAACATCAGAGCTTATAATATATGAACTTGTGAAACTGTGTGCAATCCTCTTTTCATATGTAAATAGTATAAATAACTTCAGAAAGATGGTTAGTCGTTCATCACAGTATATTCTTTCCTAATTTCTGGTTTCATATGTTTCCTTATTTTCTCTATGATGTTTTCCTGTTTATTAGATTAGATAATAACACTGCCTTAGATGATAACTTATCTGGCAATGGGTAGATGAGATATTCAGTAAGTCATTACATAAGAGACATTGCTGTTTAGAAGTCACCTCTGTGATAACCCTGGAAAAATGAGGGAAATGAGCAGAAAATTAGTTTGGTCAAGAGTGAACTGTCTTCTTTTTTCAGATCCTGTAACAGTTATAAAACTGTTTTCTCAGGATTTCTTCTCCTTTCCACTAAAGGAACTTCTTCCTCCTTATTTTGAGGGATTATGCTTCAAAACAGTTGGGTTTTTTTTATTTGGTTGGTGGCACTGAGATGGATGCTGAGCACAGTATTCCTATTCCTGTCTCTGGCCCTGTGTGCTCCTCTGTTAATACCTAGTGACCATTGCTCTTTGGAGAGCTGCTGCTCCTCTTGGTGGACAAATTAAATATTCCTGTGAAATCACTGTCTTTTGTGTATTGTATAGTCTCTTCTCTACTTGCATCTTCAGGTTTTGAAGCTCACAAATTACAGTTGTTAATGACAACTTTATTTTACTTCATTAGTAAAATCTGATTATTTTTCTTCTGGAACAGTGCTGCTAAATATATATGTGTGAATTTGCTGTACAGAGATATAACACTTGGCATCTTTGATTTATAAGGAAAAGGAAGTGATATGTGCATCTCTTCAAGCTCTGAAACAGAGGAGCAAACAGCAAAGGAAGGTCTCTGTTTACATTGGTACTTACAAAAGGTTCTTCCAGTTTATAATATTTCATAATATATAAAAAAGAGCTGATGCTTGCTTTGTTCTTTGAGGGATGTGCTTATTATGAAAGATGTGACTGCTTTTGGGCTAGAACTTTTAAAAGCTTTTTGGTATATCACATTTCTGGAATCTCAAAAGAGAAAGCAATTTAGATACTAATCTTGGTTCAGTTCTTTACTTAGAGAATACCCAGAAAGGCAGGTTTGTGCAGGAGAAGAACATTTTCCTTGCTTTCACTTTCTGACATCATCTCAAGTTCATAGACAGGATTCCTACAGTTGATAGAAATGAGATACTCTGCTCTTTTCCCATTTTTTTTCATTCTGTCCTTCTGTATCCCCTCTCAGTGTCCTCTCACAAGAAGAACCAAATAAACTTTCAGCTTCAGAAATGGGCAAGAAGTGCTTTGAAAGGATGTAATATCCTTTATTGTCTTCCCAGGGAATATAACAGCAGGTACCCAATTTCTTCAAGATAAACTCAAGATCACATGATACCATAAGACAGGGCCTTTTTTTATGAAGCCCAGGGCTGGCAGATAATTCTTGATTTTCTGAATAGCTGCTTCCAGACAGGTGTCTCTCTGCTTGCAGGGAACACTTTGTAGCTCCTGAAGGACAGTTTCCCTAAGTATAGGTATCTGATATTTTTATGTCAACATCACAATACCAAATGGAGTTGGCAGAGAGATTTTGCAGTGTCTGGGAAAGAAGTATCTAAATTTGGTTAGTGGAAGTGCATGTTTCCTAAGGGATGGAAGGTTTTGAGCTTGTTAGTTATTAGCATCACTAAAAGCATTGGTGCCAAGTCTTGGAAAGGACTGTACTCAGAATGTAGCTGCTTTGTGAGTGCCCATTTAGAATAGAACGGGTTAGAATTTGTAATTGAATAATTAAACAGTATATGCAAATGAAAATTTTAGGAGTGTTAAAAGCCTCTGATTTGGTGGTATGAGGAGGACTGACAATGCAAGTCAGAAATAAATATATTTTTTCCTTACTTGCGGAAAATTCACTCTTCAAACATCAGGTGCTTGGACAACTTCCAGAGTCAGGATGTGGGCTAGATTGACCAGTTTTCAGCAGATAAATCTTCTGATTCCGTTTTTACTGAGTCTTCAAAATGTTAATGATTTGCTATCTGCAGACTTCAGAGTATTTCTCAGGGACTGGAATACTGCCTAACTTATGCCGAGTCTGAAAAAATGACTCTTAAAGCATTTCAATTTAAAACCCCATAATTCTTCTGAGTATGAGCTGGGAAAGTAGCCCAAAGCATACTGCAGATGAGAGCTCATAGCTGTGCTGCTGGGGGATCGATCCCTTCAGCCGAGAAGAAGAAATGGGAAATCTTTCCTTAAGGGTTCAGCACCAGTAGTGGAGAGGAGAGTTTAAGAAATTGCAGACTGGGATATTTGATGTGCTATACTTAATGCAGAGCTTTTGCTCATACAGATGTGATTAATCCAGTTGTTTTAATGATGCATTTTGTAAGTATTTACATGTCTGAGAATGCATTGGTCTCTGGATTAGAGTTTTACAGGTCAGATGGGAATGAGTTGATATTGCTAAGGTAAAACATTTATTTCTAGGCCACGTTATAAAAATAGCTAATTTGCCACCAAAGCAGCCAGAGCACTTCCAGGGATGGGCCATCCACACCTTCTCTGGGCAACATCTTACAGTGCTTCACCACCCTCTGAGTAAAGAATTTCTTCCTAACATCTAATCTAAACTTGCCCTCTTTCAGGTTAAAACTATTGCCCCTTGTCCTGTCACTGTCTGCCTGTATAAAAACTCCTTCTCCCTCCTCTTTATAAGCCCTCTTAAGGTGGGTTTTGATGTTGGTGTACAGCTGAAAATCTCACAAATCCATTAGGGTTACAATAGATGGAACTGTTTTATCTGCCCAGTTTGATAAGGAGAACCCTTAGGGGTGTAATCGGTGCACGTGTTTCGGTGGTGTCCATTATTGAGGTTCAGTTGTGCTGATTTATATCCTCCAGATCTATTCCCAAGGCCGAATTTTAAGAGAGCTTTTTGAACAAGAGGTAATCAAGTCCATTGGGAGTATTTAGGTGCCGTATAAATAGTGAAATGATGAAGTCTGCTGAGTTTTGTGGTCTGAAGATTTGTGCAGTCAGCTAAATGAAATGCCTGGTAATCAGCCGTGTGAGGCTTAAAACTTGCACCAGGTATGTGCCAGCTTGGGTCTGACCCTGGCAAAACCTTTGCAGAATTGCCTAGGAGTTACCTGGCCACCCATGTGTACCTGCAACATCTCTATGGATGTATCGATCTATCTATATCTATTGTGTTTATCTCTGTATCTATATGGTACTGCCACCCCGAACGCCCCTGTAGTCTGTGTAAGTGGCACCCTGGGCACTGCTTGTCTCACTTGGTCTGGAAGTCAGTGATCAAATAAATGGCTCTCCAAAAATGCCCATTTCTCCCCCCATGATGAGTCCATCTGCAGATAAGCACCAGCCCATGGGCTTACAATTCCAGCAGCCAGGGCTGATGGTTACATCTGGTTCCTGTACAACAGATCTGGATGGATGTTGAATACACATACCTGTGTGTAGAAAGAAAAAGAGCATTCATGTGCATACACAGAGATCCATCTATTTTACCATTCTAATACTTTATTGAATTTAAATTAAAACAGATCTTGTACAATTTGAACTTTTAACGGACTAGTTATTGTCATTCTGCTGTAATTGCTCTTTAATGTCATTTGAATAACAATTGGAAAGGGGAAAACAAAATTTATGTGCAATTAAACAGCTGCAGCTGCACCAAACACAAGTGTGTGAAAGTTTCCAAATAGGAACTTTAATTTGGCAGTGATTTTGGCAAATAATTGTCCTTTTAGTGCAGCTCAACATCTGCGTGTAGTTTAAAAGTTTTGTTACCTCTTAGATAATTAGCTACCTAGCTTTCATTCTGTTTTAATGTGGTAAAAGACCCCAGTATAAAATATTCCAGCTTTAAAAATAGCAAACTGTGTTGTACTCTTGTTAAATTTACGTGCATTTCCAGTTAGCCATTGCTAAGGGGTATGAAAATATATAAGCTGTGTTCCTTATAAAAGAGCATTTCAAGCAGTAGTGTACCAGAAAATACATGGGGGTAAAGCAATAGGCACACACCCCCTTCCCACACTTGGCTGGAAAAAAATGTGTTATTCTTTGAATTGTCATTGAATCCCAGTGTAACGTGCAAGTGCACAGTTTTACTTGGAAAAAATACCGTGTGATTCTCCAGAGATGGATATTTTTGCTTGAAGAAAGCAAGCTGCAGTGATCTGGGGGTGTAGGGCTCTGTGAGTCCTGTGTGCACAACAGCTCCTGTTATAAGCATGAATTTCTAAAATATGAACTTTGACTTGTAATCTGCCATTTTTATGGAGACTCTTAACAAGTCTCAGTAAATACATGGCAGAGCAGAGCTGCTGTTCCATCAAATCCTTCCATACAGTGGAGCAGTTTGATGAATCTAATGGGAGACCAGCGTAAACCAAATGAAATCCATGAGTTGTGCAGCAAGTGGTGAAGATGTAGACCTTGGTGCCATGGAAGATTGTGGAGATAGATTATATTTGCCATACAGACTGAAAAATGAACACAACAAACTTTTGGACATCTGATCCATGGGCACCAAGAGCAGTAGGTGGGGATGTATCCTCCAATATGCCCAGATGCAGCAGCTGTGGATGGTGGGATGGAGGGCTGCAGCAAGTTGTATTTTGAGCACTGAATTTCCAGTACCCTTGATAGCCTAGACCTTCTGTACATTAAAAAACAAATGCATTTCAGTGTTATGTATTTGCAAGTTTCACTGATGTGAACTTTCAGATACATTGGAAATACATAACCTGAAGGTGCCAGCCCTGGAGTTTCCCACTTAACCTTGATCAAACATCTCAATACTTCAATCTCTAAACCGTTTTTTAAAAATATCTTTGACATTAATAACTTGCTCTCAGGAAACCTGTGACATTAACAAAGGGATTTTAGGGCTTTTTAAATCCAACATTCATCCTTCTTGGAGGTGGGCACCCTTCCTTTTGGCTCTGTGAGTGCAGGGTGAGGAGGCAAAGCCCTACATGAATAACTGATCTGGAGGTAAAAAAGAGTAGAAACCTCTGTCAGGGTTATAAAACCACTTTTCAACCATACTTACGTCTAACTTGTGAAGTGTTAAATCTCTTTGAATCCTTTGTAAATCAAATAAGCAGCTATGCAATCAACACAGACATCTCTAGCCAGACCTTTCTCTTTGGATATTTACTGTGGTCTAGCCAGAAAAATTTGGAAGAGAATCATCTTAATCTGTTTTTATATGCATATTACTGCCAGGTGAAGAGATTGTTGTCTTGTGCTGTGGTTCTTTTAAGTCCAAGAGCAGAAAATTATTAAAGTTGGCCTTTCAGGCTATATGATCTTTATCTGTGTACAGTCCTGCTCAAAAAAAATGTTTTAAGCTCAACTCATTTCACCATTATTTAACCTCTTGTTCACATGTGTGATAATCAAAAGGAAAAAAAAAGCAGACTCTAGTGAGAGGCTTCTAAGAGGTGAATCATTCAACTTTAAAAAAATCTGTTATAACTTGATTTCTTGGCCTCATTTGTGCTTCATCTGTGCAATTAAAGCACCTTGCAGTCTGTCCTCCTGATCACCAGATATTGTTTAAACTCCTTATTACTGACCTAACTATACATATTTCCAGAACTAATCACTTCTTACTAGCCAAGATAATGAATATTTCTTAAATATTAGATATTATTATTAAATATTAGACTTGCTCTGGTTGAAGAATCTGGGTCACTTTTTAGGTTTTAAATTAAGGTAATTGGTGCTGTGTTTTCTTTTTGTGCTTTTGATGTATTGTTGGGGTACCAGGAGAGTTTAGCTTTCTCCCCCTTCTTTTACCTCCAGGAGTAGAGTGTAAATTGTGACCGAAGATCTTTGGTGGGGCTTGAGGTAGAGGAGGGTGAGTCTTGGAGGTGACATGGAGCTCCAGACTAATCTGGCATAATTTGGGCAAGTAGAACTGAAATCTGTTGGGGATTGGTAACCCCCCAACCATCAGCTCTTCCTTTGGAGGTCCCCGAGCACCAAGTGATTGAGCATCTGGAAAGGTAATACTATATCAATACTCTGATCTTGGTGCTGTTCCGAGACACTGATCTTTGGCCATGGCCACAGACAGCACACTGGGCTGTCTGGGTCCTTGCTCTGATCTGGGGCAAGAATTTGTCTAGTTTTAATCAGAGCAGATATCAGACAGCTGTGGGAAAGGAGGATTCCCAGGAACTGAGGAGGACAAGCAGCAAGGAGTTCACATGCAGGTCAAGAAGCACAACTGGAAAATATTTTGAAGTATACCTTTATGCTGTTGGGTTTTTTAACAAATGATTTGTCTTCCCCTTAGATGCTCTCATAGCTTCACTTTAATTTCTGTACTTCGTGGCTTGATGCTTAATTTTCATGTATTTAATTACAAGTATTTTGCTGCACTTTAGATTTATAGAGCCACAGGCTCTCAAAATTATGTAGTAAGTTCATTTTAACGTATTTTACTGTTCCTCAAAAGGCTGAAATATTCAATTATATGTTCATGTGACAGAGTCATTTCATGACTCCATCAAACCAAGAAGATAGTTTTGTGATGGATTTATTGAGTGGTTTGAGTAATTTTGGACAAGAGTCCCATAGGTTTTTATTTGATGTATTTTTAATTTTAAAATGTCTTGAGTTAAATAGAAGAAGATATTATATATGAATGCATTTTTAAAGTATTACACTATTCTTAAATCATAGTCTTTCTCACACACATATTATATAGACTTTGTAATATCAGAAATGAAAAACAGCTTATAGGCTTGAGGAGTAAAGATTGCCAGCATTTATCTGGATGTGACAGAGAGAAAAATTAATTGAAGGCAGTGAAAAAAGTGACAGTATATGGTAATATTTTTAACACACTCAAAGTCGGTAGATTTTCTTCATTTAGAGCTGGATGTGTAACATATTCTGGTTTTCTCATCAGTCATAGAGAAGACTGATTTACTCAGCCCTTCCTAATGCTGCTCTTCAGAGACATTATCGTTTCCCATCAGCTGGAGTTGGCTTTCATAAATTACAGGAGGCGAAACAGAGGTTTGGGCTCCTGACACACAGCTCCACTTTTCTTCCTTGTCCTGCTGCTAAGTAGGCAGTAGCTCTGACATGCTTTGAGTCTGACTTTCATGGAGTTTGTGCATTAAAGACACTTCTTAAATCTTCAATGTGCGCCTTTATATGCTCTCACCCTTTTTATTTGGTCAAGCCGCAGATAAATTTGTGTTTAATAAAATAGGGGCCATTTTTCCCCTCCTATTTCTCTTTTTCATTGATATAAATTATATTTTAACAACTTCATTGTGCAGTTTTCCCCCCTCCAAATACACACAGGTCCAGGATGCTCACTGAGAGAGAATTCCATAGCATGCAGTGCTTTTGTTTTACCAAGTTGGAAGGAGGCAGATGAAATTTTGGGGTGGTTTTCAGCTATGCAGTTGTGTTTCTGATGCATCTTTGTACCCAGATCACTTGGAGGCCAACTCAGCTGGCTCTTGTGCCAGTGCTCTTCCAGTCCTCCTTCTCAAAGTGGTATTGAGGAAAACAGTGACATAACCACTGTTGTTTTCTCTCTGGAGCCCTTTGCAGTGAAATGCAGAGGTCCAAGTCTGCTCCACTGGGACACAGCATCTTTGAGGCTCTGCATGTGACCATGCTCACAGGGATTTCTGTGTTTCATAAGAGGGCTGCCTAGTACTGACGGCCCACACAGAAAATAAGCTAACTAAAGTTATCTGAACCCAAAGAACTTGTAAAATTTCTCATTGCTGCCTTTTTCTCTTGGCCTGGTGTGGCTGACAATGTAATTGCCTGTTGATTATTGTGTGAGTGGTGCTGTGGTGGTTAAAGGGTTATGGATAATGTTATTGTTACTTGTTTTTACGAAAGTACTTTTAATTTTTAGTTGAGTGGGGAAAGAATTGAAGAAAAACATAAAAAACAGTCTTACCATTGGTTTCCGAAAACACGAATCAAGTGTTTTGCTCCTTGGTTTTTGCACAAGTGTCTCCCTCATTCCCTGGGGAATTCTGTGCACAAGTAAGTGTGATGCCTAGATAGGTCATTCTGTAAATACCAATTTGAGGGGTCAAATTCCAAACTCTGCTGGTGCAGAAAGCTGACTGGCTTCATATTATTGGTTTGGCCAGTGATAGATTTGTTGACATCAACCAAGTCACTTCAACTGTCTGTGCCTTTTTTCCCCTTTGTCTTATCTCCTTCATTTCTAACAGGAGACATTTGCTCATTTTGAGTTCATGCCATGGGGCTATGATTTCATCTGGCACATTTAGATGTTACTAGAATAGGGATAATAATAGGTTGTTCGAAAGATTTTTAAGATACCCTATTTCTCAGCTGGTTGATTTTCCAGCAGTAAATGTAGGTTTCCAAGTTAATTGTGGCTCCATTGCAGTGTAAGTGCCTTCTGCTACATGCAGAAGCTTCAATTCTCTGGGATATAGAATCTGTACATATATACACCTTCCAAAAACCTGACCTGCACGTTTTTATTGGATGAGCTTTGGCTCAAAAATGGAATCACACCATGGTTGTGTGCATGTGAGATGTAATGTATTTATGAAATGGAAAAAACCCTCACATCTAGTTTGGACCTTATTCACCTTTGCTGTCTCTTGAACTGCAAAGTCTGTAGTTTAGTTAGTCTCATGTAGTGGTTAAGTCTTGCATACATTCACTGCAAGAAATTCTAGAACCTGTTGGGTTTTACATTACTAAATATAGTATTCACTCTAGTACTCTTCAAAATATTTGACAAAAAGAAAAGTTTGTTTTAGTAGTGTTTGGTATTTTACAGTCTCAATGATAAGCAAAAATTTTAGTTGTACCTTAATACTGGCTTGAAAGTAGAACTCTGTAATGTGGCTTCTAAAACAGATTTTATTATTGTGTATACAATATTTCTCCTAATTCTTTAGGACAGTATTTCCAGAGAGCAAAACTTGGTTTGCAGTTGTATTTGAAACTGTTGCTATAAAAACATCATGTAAAAATGATGTAAAACTAGTATAAAAATATGTATAAATTATATAAAACTAGTTTGGGATTAACCACCTACTAATATTCTATCACTCAAAACATAATGAACCAACACCAGGACTCAAGAATAGCGTTAATAATTAAATGGGTTTGCAAATACAGTAAATGTGTTTGTGAATGCTTATAGCAGTTCAACATACACAGTTTTCATTTTTCATATGCAATCAAAGGGAATAGCATCTGCTTTTAAGGGAAGTTATTCGTACCAGAAAAAACTAAAATGAAAATAGGAAAAATGTGCAATAGCAGCAGTATTTTATTTTTTACTGTAATTTTCCCTATCATCAGATAAGCTACAACTGCCAGGACATTTACCTCATTTGTCAGGATGTCCAAGTTGTTGGTCATCACCCACCTCAAATAAACCATCCTGTTCACTGCATTATGGTCACTACCCTGTTGGTCAGAAGAAAACCTTCTTGCTACAGACAGATGGTGAGGAGATAGTAGAGATTAAATAAGTAAAACAAAATCATGTGAAAACTTGTTATTTGTAAGTACATATGGGGGTTTGTTCCAGAGGTCATCTGCTCTCCTGCAGTTGCTGACTCAATAAAAAAAAATCCCAAAATGGATTTTGTTTATTCCACTTAATTTGCATCAGACCCAAAGCACCAATTTTCAGTCTGTTTTCTTTCGTTTGTTTGTTGGGTTTATTTTTGCAAAAGAAAGAAGCAGAATTCCAGCTGCTCTGTCATCATAAGAAAAAATAATTAAAAGAATAGTGTGTCTACAGAAACAACTCCAACTCCTCCCCAAACTTGCTGGTGTTACGGTGCAAAAGTCTAATAATGTTTTTTGTCTCAAAGGGCTGATGAAGCACCTGAAGAAACATAAATGACCAGTTAAAAAAATTTTTGTCTTGCCAAGTTTTTAGTTTAGAGATTGTATCCAGACTCATGCTGACTATTGGCTGTGTGGAAACCAGGCACTGAGGGCAAGGGAAACAGCTTTTGGACGGAGGCTGGTGTTTCCAGCAGTGCTGGGGACACACTCTGCTGTTTGCAGACAACAGTCAGAATGGGTTTATAAATGTGATGGTCTTTGATTATTTTATAGGTCATTCTTCACTATGGTGTCTCAGCCTTGGGCAGAGTCATCTTTCATTTATAGTGGGTCAGAAGCTATTTTTTGTGGCTGTTTTTACACTCACAGACTGGTTTTGGTTGAGAGGGACCTTCAGAGATGGTTGAGTCCAAGCTCCCTACCATGGGCAGGGATACCTTCCACCTTTTTGGCATGTCACAAACAAATATATGCATATATATTGTTTGTAGCCTCTTTTTGCTTCATCTGCTGTATGGAGTTATGTACTGGATGTGGCCTGGTAGTGTCTCATCTAGTTCAATATTTCATTTCCAGTGGGAAAAGCTGCTTCCCCCCATGTGGATTTGAGAGGTGTCATTTGACCATTACTGTTATACTTAAATTACAAAGCCCTAAGAAACATAGAATAAATCATAAAATGGTTTGGGTTGGAAGGTACATTAAAGATCCTCTCATTCCAATGGCCCCTGCCATAGGCAGGGACACCTTCCACTAGACCAAGTTGCTCAGAGCCCCATCCAGCCTGGCCTTGAACACTTTCAGGAGTACTTTCCTTTCCCCCTTGCCTTCCTCAACATTCAACACAATGTTTGTTTTTTTCTGGTTTTGGAGAGTGTTGTGTTCTGTGCCTGTACAAAGCCACTATATAAATTATTGTTACATGCCTGGTTATACCTTCTAAGCAGATGACTCCCTCTTTAAATCATTTTAAGCTCCAAACATGCCAGTTATTCAGCAGAGAGTAAATGTTTACTTCCTGGAGATTTTTTTAAATCAAATGACACAGCTGTATTGCCCTTCCCTTTAGTTTGAACATGAAATGGCCATTCACAGGAAGAAATCTCCTTGTTCAACACCAGACATAAAACTCAAGTAAATCCAATGACCTAAGGGTATATTGTTTTCATACTGTTCTGTGTTGACATGAAATCTGTTCATCTTCTTTGCAACCTTTGGTGTCAAAATATTTGTGCTGTTAAAGTGAAGGCAGAAATGATGAAAATCCTGTTGTCAAGTGCATATTGTAAATATGAGAGTGGAAATGGATGTTCTTATTTGCCAGCACGTGAACAAACTTCAGTTCCGTGGGTTTAAATGTGGTTGTGCAAACCCAAAATGTAGCAGGTCTTCAGGACCTGCAGCTTCTCCTTGTCTGGGACACGTTGGTGCAGGAGGCACTCAGGGTACAATGGATGTGGTTTCTATGGGGAAGTGTACAAATATCCCTCTGTAAATTGGTTATTCTCAGCTGGGCAATAGAGATGTCCTGCTGGTCCAGGTGATGCCCTACCTGACTCTGCATCCGTCTTGGAACTACATGGTGGGATGAGATGCACCAGTAATGGGTTTAGGGTCATGAAATGCCATTAGCCCTGCAGTTCTGCATGCAAGATCTAGGGAGCATTTTTCTGTGCTTAAAGGTTTTCTGCTCCATTTTCTTGAGCAATGCTACAAAGTAAAGGTTACTTTTAAAAAGCAGGAGATGGGAGGACAGAAAGGTTTGAAGCTGAGTTCCTTGGATGATGTACAGTTTGAAATGTAGAAGCAGTGGTTTGCAACAGATCCATGTAAGCAATTCCCAGTGATACCTGGAGGAGAAGAGTCAGCAGGAGGACATGGGCCTGCGCTCTGGAACTTGCTCCTTTTCTGCTCAAAGTCCAGATGTTCTTATCCTTAGGATACACTTCAAATCTTGAAGGGTGTTCTTGTGAGAGGACTGTGGCACTTTCTTATTATGTTGAGGGAAATCTGTGTGAGTTTTCCAGAGTGACTGTGATGTCTATGATTCTAACTCATGAATTTGTTATATAAATTAACAGTTTTAAAAAAGATATAGTGTCAAATTGCCAAATAATTAGAAAGCATAAATCTGTGTGTCGTGTTTTGAGAAACTGTCAGGAGAATTTTCAGATTTGTCTTTCAGTCTGATACTACAGATCAGTACAAGGAAGTCAACTTGCTAATATCATTAGGATTCAAGAGATCAGAAGCATCTCCCATCTGAAGGGACATAACTCAGAAATGTTACTTTCCACAGGATGATTTTCTTTTTCCTCTTGTACCATCCCATGGAGATGGCAAGATTTGCAATTAGGTCATTTTAACCATTGAAGTTAAGAGGACCAAATCATCAGTATTTCAACATGTGAGGGAGGAGTTTGAGGGTAAGGGCAAACCAGCCAAGGTTACCCAGGGTGAGGATGGCTGAGCTCACCAACTTCCCTTGCACAGCAGCCAGTAACACCCTGCCTAGCCCTGGCTAAATGGCAAGGGAAGGATGGGAGGTCCTCCTTCAAATGTTTTCCTCTGAAAAGAAATCTAAATAAATCAGAGTTAGAGGTGTAGTGATTTCAGATGCAAATCCCACCTTGGCATAGTTCCCTACTACATTTCCCTGCTCAATCCAATGATTTATGTCTGAAACCTTACTTCTTTTGGGCTGTACTCCTGTGATTTGGTCCATGTGGTTTGAGATGATGAACATCAAAATCACTTACATGAAGTGGACTTTAAAAAAATTATCTGAAATTAGTGATTGGGAATGAAAAAGCCAAAAGTTTCACAACTGTCTTCAGTCTAATAATATTTTGTGCATTATTTATGAATAAATATTTGATAACCTGGCCATATTTTTTATCTTTAGGACAGTTTAATTAAAGAAAACAAAGTGTAGGAAAAAAAATCAGAATTTTATTTAACCCAAGCAAATATATATAACATATATATATAACAAAAATCAGTTTGCCATCAGTTATATTTGATAGAGTTTTAAATTATTTTCCTTTCATAGGAACATTTAGCAGACTGAGCTATATTTAAATCCCAAGGTTTGTACTTAGAACATCCAGAAATTAGGTTATTATTTATTAAAAAACCCACTGCATTCTCGTTTCAGTAGTGATGAATGCAAGAAAGAAAAACTTGTTTCCATCATCAAATTTTCAAGTACAATTACTTAGCTGTGCTTGTACAATTATTGCTAAAATGTCATATATATAAATGGCTCTGTAATCACATTTACAAAAATGTACCACGGGATGATATTTCTGTGGATTCTGAAAGAGAAGACTTTGGAAAATACTGCTTAATCTGGGTGGTTATGTTTTTTAATTGCCCAAATTGCACCTAAAAAAAAAAGGGGATTTTTTTTTCTGAATAGTCACCTAGTTGTTTGTAGTGATTAGCACGGATAAGAATTTAAGAAGAGGCCTAGGCAACAGTTAAATTAAATTTTAGAAGCCACACTTCTCTTAAGAGCTGTAATTTTGCTCCCAGTAGGCCTTTAAATGCTATTCACATGCTGCCTTCTAAGTCCCATTATAGACGTCAATGCTCCTTAAGTTTGGCTTTGTTTAAAAGGAAAAAAACCTTCTTTTTGAATGAAACGTGGAAGCAAATCATTAGATTAAATTGCTCAGGAAACGATATGTGTAAATTGGATCTGTGGAGTAGTTACAGAGCCTCCAGTAAACCTGGAAATCTAAGGGCATTGTATGTGTGGAAGGAGGGAGTGGCTAAAAGGAGGAATTTAGAAATATTGCCCTGGCATGCAGGGATGGTGTTAGGAAAATCAAAGCTCACGCTGAGACTTGAATGTCAAGGGCAAGAAAAGGTTTCTACACCTACATTGGTAGTATGAGGACTGGGAATGTGTTTCTGGGGACACGATGCAGAAGGGTTTGACTGGGAACAGTCAGCGTGAGTTTATCACAGGTAGATCCTGCCTGTCTGGGCAGATTCACTTTGGTGCTGAGGGGAGAGTGGTGGACAATGTTTCCTTCAGTTTGAACAAGGCTTTCAGTACTTCCTCCCACAGTGTTATTTAAGCTGGGGATGTGTGGTGGGATGGTTTTGTCTGGTGGGCAACCAGAGGGGTTGGATGGCTCTGGTTGGATGATGGGGCTCAGAGGCTGGTGATTATTCCATGACAAAAATCATCCCCTTTTGCTTTCTGAGGCTAAAGTTGGCAAAGATGCCAGCTTCTCATCTCACAAATACCTGTTTATAGCTAGCTTTTCTTTTTCCTATCATCTTGCCTATAGCTAATTTGTAACAGGAAAGAGAGTTTAGCTGAGAGACTGTGTGGTAAAAGACTTCTTACTATCTATATTTTGCTTAAAATCAGAATGAGTTACCAGGATATGTGATTTTAGAGCAGGCAGTATCCAGGACAGTGTACAGTACTGATTTAAACATTTATTTTATGGTGGCATATGTTATTTCAATAGCTGCAACAAGCATTTTAATAAAATATGGATTTATTTTACTGAAAATCTTTTAAAGTTTTAGTACAACTATGAGCTGAAGTTTATTTTAGTAAACTCAACTGTACTGTCCTCTCCATTAAATGTTTAATTGAATCCCTCTAGTCTTTCAGTTTAACCACCTGGAAAGTATGGTCTGAATAACCGAGATTGTTGTTTCACGTTCATAATTATTTTGCAAGCTCTGAGAAACAAAAGTTAGCTGATGTTTGATGTCATTTTGTGTAGTAAATAGTTAAAGATT
The DNA here is from genome assembly GCF_000695815.1 of Acanthisitta chloris. NCBI lineage: Eukaryota > Metazoa > Chordata > Aves > Passeriformes > Acanthisittidae > Acanthisitta > Acanthisitta chloris. The sequence continues at coordinate 14,506 of NW_008666889.1, read as the reverse complement.
TAATTGGAAACTTCAGTCTTAGCATGTTGAGGTTCCATACACATGGATGACAAACAGTCACTGATTTCAGGAACATCAAGGCTTGGTCCATAAATTAAAAAAAGACTTCTTACTTTTCCCAATAGATTGGAAAACAGAAAAATACTGTTTTCAAGCTAAATCGATTGTGGAAACTGCAGCCCAATACATAGTTCACACTTACTTCATCTGTCGTAACTACTGCAGAAGTGCTAAGTGTGTGTTGTGCTTCTCAGCTGGCAGAAATTATTTTTTTTCTCCAAGAAGAGCTTTGTGCAATTCATAGTAGCCCTGTAGGGGAGTGATGAGTGAGGAGTCAACTTTGTGGCAGAATTTGTTTTAAGTTGGATTCAGAGGGGGCACAGGGCATGGCGAGTTAAACACACACACGTCTGTGCTGGGGAAAGCCAAAATTAAGGATGAGAGGAGCTTACAGGCAGATGGAGGCACTGACATGTTTTATTAATGAATACAGTTGTGATTGGAGTATAGTTACACAGATTGCTAAAAGCTCAGAGCTGAGATAGCCATCTCATAGGAAGCAGTGTTGTCTTACACCTGCTGGGTTTAGTTCTGCAGTACAACATAGGTATATCTGGCATTAAAAAAATGTATGTATAAACCACATTGGGGTTGACAGTCTTTTCTGATTCCAAGAACAGTAGCTTTTTTTGGTGGTGTAAATGCTTCATCTACAGGTGAACACAATTTTTACTGATTTTAATTTCCCCTTTCCATATTCCATGATTAATTTATTACTGTTTTGGTGATCTTTCAAGCGTTCGCCTAACAGCATTCTTATTGCTGTTTTTACAGTTTAGCTTCCTAATTGGCTTTTTGTTTTAAAATGAAAGTAAGCATTTTTCATAATCTAGACCTGCCAGGCTTATCTACCCTAGAAAGGGCCACTCCTCCCTCCTCAACTCCACTCTCTGTGTAATAGTAAAATGTTCAGTTGTAGTAGAAGACACGAAAAAGATATGTTAAAATATGATTCATGTGAGGCTGCTGTGATACTTCCAAAACACAGCAATAAATAAATCTAGTCAAATTAATTTTACATGTCTGCAAGTTTATATGACTTCTTTTTTTAGCAGTAGGAGCTTCAGTTAATTGGCCATAGGGAGACCTGTGTTCATGAGACAGACTGGGGGGAGTGCAAACTGCAGGTTAGACAGTCAACTTCCTACAGATTTTTATTATAAGATATTTCTTTATAGGGTAGCACAGTCTAACTTTATATATCCACTGTGAAACTAGAATGGTGGCACATTGCTGACACAGCTAAGATCTACACCATGGATGAATGTGTGCCTGTCCTTGGTCTTGTTAGACATATGGAGAATGACTCTTCAGTTGTAGTGTGATGTCTAAATATTTTATGGATTTGCTCTGACAGCAAGCATGAGCATTTAATAAGCAAATACTATACATATTTTAAAGATGAGGGGCCTGGATACATAGTAGGGAAGTGGTTTAGGATGACAAGGATGATAGTAGGCTGGTGACAGAATCAGGAACTGATTGTACTCTTCCCGAATCTTGGCTAGTGCCTTAATCCTTCTAATTTCTCCTGGTTATGAGGCAGCTTTGTTCTCTTAGAAAAGCACTTGCCAGCACAATTCCTCCAGGCTCTGTCTTGTGCAACTTTTTTGCAAACTGAATGGAAAAGTCTAAGCTGTGTCATCAGTTAAGATGTCAGCAGCTTAAATACCAAAAATTGATGGGCAGCATCCAGTTCTGCTTGTCAGCTACAAGAATAGTCTTGCAGTGCATGAGAGACAATGTGCTAAAAGAAGCAATAAGTGAGCTAAACCCAAACGAAGTGGCAGCAGCGTTGGTCCTTCATGGAATCATAGAATCATACAATTTTAGGGGTCGGAATGGACCTTACAGATCGTCTAGTCCCAACACCACCTGTCATGGGCAGGGACACCTCCCACCAGACCAGGTTGCTCAAGGCTTCATCCAGCCTGGCCTTGAACACCACCAGGGTTGGGGCATCCACTACTTCCCTGGGCAATCTGTTCCAGTGTCTCACCACCCTTACAGTAAAAAACCTTTTTCTTAATATCTAGCCTAAATTTCCCCTCCTTCAACTTGAACCCATTACCCCTTGTCTTATCACTGCAGTTCCTAACAAAGAGTCCCTCTCCAGCTCCCTTGTAGGTCCCTTCAGATACTGACAGACTACTATGAGGTCTCCATTCAATTTTCTCTTCTCCATGCTGAACAGCCCCAGCTTCCTCATGCTGTCTTCATGGGGGATATTCAAAAGTACTCATTGCCATTGTCTTGCTGAGGACACTTCTGCTGGCAGCATTCCCTGTGTAGGTGATGAAGGTGCTACAGAGACTCCATCTCACTGCAGATCATGCTTTGAGCACTTAGCACAGTGATCCCTTTATTCATTGCTAGTCTCGAAACTTCCCCGTTTTGGTGCATGTGGGTAGACAAGTGCATGAACCCCCAAATCTTTCAGTTATTTAATGACAATAAACTAAGAACTTGTTAATAATTCAGTACTGAAAGCCCTTGAGTTCAGTGTTTCCCGTGCTGAAGCCTGGTTGAAATCTGTCTACTCTGCCCGTGGTGCTTTCAGTGGGATCACCACGATTCTATGGTAAGACATCCTTCTTCATCACAACTTCTCAGTAGTAATTGTTTCCTGTTAATGGACATCAGAAGCAGGAAGAGATTGATATCAATAGATGATGCCCAGTGAAAGACAGCTCATCTGTTCCATTCATTCCTACAGGGAGTAGAGCAGTGACCAATAACTAGTCATCTTTGAGTTTTTGGAGCTCTAACTTCCTGAAGTGTAGGATCAGGACAGTGTGGTCAATAACATCTGCTTTAACAAACAAAAAAAAAGCTGGAAAATACAGATTTTCGAATGAGTTTCTAAGCTGCTCGTTGTTATTATGTCTTCCTTTAAGATTAGTCATTTAGTGTCTGGTATTTCTCCCTGCAGAGTGTAATCGTGTTATCTCTCTTTTTTTTTTGGCAATCCGAATAAGTTGTGTTCTTCCAGGCATTTTCTTTTTCCAGCATTGAGTTTTTCTTTTTGCACTCTTTCAATCATGCAGAATTAGGATGCAAGAGTGGTAGCAGCAGTTCACTATTTATAATGTTGGTAATCTTGCCTGGAATGGCAAAAATTTCCTCCATACTTGAATTTAACAATTTTTCAAGGACAACTTTACTTTATCGTGTTGAGGTGTAGTTCTTTGAGCTCACACAGTTGTGCATCACTTCAGGGCTCTAATTCCCTCCCCTGTCAGTGTGACAGTAGTCTATTCTAATGGCAAAGCTTTCCATCTTGGATTTATTAAAGCATGTTTTGTTTCTTCATTTATCTGTGATCTTCATATATCTCTAATCCAAAATGACTGTGTGATTGCACTTTTGCTGTTATATTTTACAGTTAATATTGTTTTTATGATGTTCACAGTCAGTTTTGCAAAGATTTTCTATCTCTGTCCACATTGTTGGTGAAATGATGACAAATCCCCATTAGAAACATCTTTACTGAGAGAGCTTTTCATTGACAAATGTGTCCTAAGATGACTGATCATAATATTTTAATATGTGTTTGTTTTTATCAGCTTTGTGTAGCACTAACTTTCTAAACCAGAATGTCACTAGTGCTAACTCAGACACCCTGCAAAGCTCTAATTTGTTGCATCTTCATGGTTGCCGTAGATGAATTCATTAGATGTTCATGAACCTGGTGATGAATTTAGTATAGGAATTAAGATTATTATTCTGTAATGAAAATAATTTGGTAGCAATAATCAACAATGTGTAAGTACATGGTGTCTGGATTTCATTAATGTCCATTCTTGTTGGCCAGATCAAGTTTAGAAATAAATTTTCATACCAGATCTCCTCAATGGCCCAACAATTTCAACAGTTGTACTTAATTAATGAATTGAGACCATAATCTGGTACTAGGAAAGAGATATAAGAAATAATTTAATAAAAGCCCCATAAAGTAGCCTTCCAGTAGAGAAAATGGACTTGGAATTTCTTTATTAGTATTTGGCTCACTCCCTCGAATCTGAATGTGCATGCACAACTGCACACAATTAGAATTATTCTTTCTAATGCATCTGTGTGTGTGTGCTCACTTTCTGTAGAGAGGAGATACTGCATTCCCCACTGTAACTCTGTGTGTAGCAAGTAGAATATATAGTGCAATTTGTTTGGGTCAGAATGAAGTAAAATTATACTGTGATATTCTTACATTTCTGGTAGTGAAAGCTGCTCAAAATTCTATTTTGCAATTATCTTGATTATTTAAGTTCTTTGGATGTCCTTGTGAGAGCGAGGCACTGTTCTTTCCAGCTAAAATTATTTAGCTGTTTCTTTGCTCAGTTAATGTAGGGAGAGAAAATCAATATAGAAGATAATATTTTAGCATTAGTTGATCCTAGGGTCTTATTTGATTCCAGTGTAGCCGGCTAAGTAGCAAATGCTCTTAGCAATTGTTTCTGTTAGTGGAATTTTGAAAGCACTAAGAGAAATCTTGATCCATGGAGACAGTACAGTAATTCACATTGACATATTTTCCCCATTTGCCACAGGGCAAGTGAAACTATTAATGCTCCTGTGCAAAACCTTTTTTCTCCTTTTCTCTTTTTTTTTTAAGAGCAGAATGGAAACAGTGTTGATCCTAATAGTGGATTATATATAAAAATTTAGACTACCCTGCAGCCACCAAAGGGAAAAAAATTCAGAAAATTTGCTATCAATGTATCTTTGCTTTTTTTGAAACAGAAGCCCTGTGCCATGAGTATATATATATTTATTAATATGATGGATTTTTTGTAGCGTTTTGGAGGTTGGATGGCTGTTGTAACAAGAAGGCAACTCGGGTCAGGGAGTAGGTAGCACTGATAGTAAAATAAACTGTTTGAATACTGCATGTCCACATGAACTGATTCTAACAATAAAATCTTCTCTGAATCCATTCTGTGCTCCACAGTGTACAGTCAGTGCCCAATGGAGACAGCCGTTCCAATCATGTATACACAAGGAATATTTGTTATCCATTGTAGTATTTTGCCTGCAGCTTTGAGAGACCCAATTTTATCTTCCCTTAAGCAGCCAAAATAATGTCAGCATCAGCGTGGTACTTTTTTCTTTGAATGTTTCAAGAACTGAGAAATTGAACTGCTGTTTGTTGATAAATGAAGATTTATGTAAAACATATATAAATTTGAGCAATTTAACTCAGTGCAGCAAAACTGCCTTTGAAATGAGACTTAAACATGAGTTCTTGAAAATTTGGTTGGTTAGATGTGCAGGAAATAACAGACAGTTGCCTGCTAATAACGCCAGAAACAATAATTACGCTGTGAGAAGCAATTAATGATAGATGACCAAATATATTATATATCTTCTCAATGGGCATCATCTTGGCTGTATGTTACCAAAATGTGTATGTGCTATTAGATTAAAAATTAACTAGAAAAATTGTGTAGATAAATTAGCAAACAATTTCCTTCGTGTCGTTTCCATCATCCTCCACCCCCTTTTTTTTTAAGAGAGCCAAGAGACCGAGCTTAGGTCACAAATGAGATGAGTTTGATGACCTCAGCCTGTGGCCTCGCAGACATCTGTCTACATCTCAAAACATCCATAGATTCTACCACAATTGAAAATCTCCTGTCAGGAAAGATCCAGGAATAGACTGGGAACACTTAATTCTGCTTGCGATTGTAAAACCTCAAGAAACAAAAAAATCATCCCTTTCAGTACTTGGTATTTAGTAAAAGTTATAGTTGTGGTGCTTAAAAGGAAAAACATTCAAAATACTCTTGTTGAACCAAGGTAGGGTGGGGATTTTTTTCCCCCTAAGACTATTTATTATCTCCATGAATTATTGTTCATTCCTCTCTTGTGATAGTTCTTTCTGATGTGGGTTCCTCTGTAATGTTAATCATAGAGGTGCAGCCTCTGGGAAAGACACAAACTTTAACCTCTCTGGGTCATGGGTCTTGGAAGCCACTTCAGCTAGAGATCAGCACAGTACAGCGATATACAGAGTATTCTCATTTGTTTCCAGGTCTTTCAGGAAAAGTGAATTAATTATTTATGCATTATCTATATACATTTACTTATTATTACAGCTCAGTTGTCTTTAGCCTCCAGTAGTTAATTTAAAGTACATTTTTCCTAAGGTAACTTCATCATCTGTGATACAACTTGCACTGTTCATAAGGCGTATCAAATCATTTTAATTAAGAACCCAATCTGTTTGCATGGAAGTATTTCCCTTTTTGTCTATGTCTGCTGAATGTCCCTCTTCCCGTAGTGATGTACAAGCCTGTACTGTGATCATTCTTTCAGATACATAAAATAATTCAAATTAATAAAAGAATATTTAGATATCAGCGACTCTTCAGCTGCTCATAGAATTAAAGAGGACCTAAATAAACCGTGAGGATTTGAAGGAAAAAATAGGTTTTGTATACCCTAAGATTTTTCCTGGAAAAATATGAAAGCTTTAAAATTGTTGATTGCATTAGTGTTGCAGATTTTTGAATGTTTATTCTGTTACTTGTGATCTGGTAGTTCAGATGGCACATCAGTGTAGTGAAAAATAATGGTTCATGACACAAAAGCAGTGTTAGATACTCTGCTTCATGAAAAAGACAGCATATGTTAAGAGACCAAATAATTGTCTTGATGAAGTAAATGAAAAAAATGAAAAGAGTAATATATGCAATGTGGTGCATTAATTGAAACTAGTTTCAAAAGGCAGCGTAATGTTCCAAGTCCTCTTCTACTCCGTACTCTGTTCTAGGAAATTTACAGGTTAAAACTGTCATAGAAGGTTTTTTTAATTTATCTGAATGCCTTTTTGTTTTGCTTGGCAAACCACTGTCCATCATTTACCAGCAGTCCTGGCTCACTGGGAAGGTCCCAGTTGACTGGAGGTTGGCAAATGTGACACACATCTACAAGAAGGGCCCAAAGGAGGATCTATGACAAGGTGACCCACTTGGAGAATAAGGGAAGGACCTGGAGGTGCTGGTTGACAGTGGCTGAGCGTGAGCCAGCAGTGTGCCCAGCCGGCCACGAAGGCCAATGGCATCCTGGCCTGTATCAGCAAGAGGGTGGCCAGCAGGACCAGGGCAGTGACTGTCCCCCTGTACTTGGCACTGGTGAGGCCACACCTCGAATCCTGTGTTCAGTTTTGAGCCCACCACTACAAGAAGGACATTGAGGTGCTGGAGCATGTTCAAAGAAGGGCAGTGAAGCTGGGGAGGGTCTGGAGCACAAGTCTGATGAGGAGCGGCTGAGGGAGATGAGGGGGTTTAGCCTGGAGATCTTATCCTTCTCTACTGAACTACCTGAAAGGAGGTTGCAGCCAGGTGGGGGTTGGTCTCCTCTCCCAGGTAACAAGGGACAGGACAAGAGTCAATGTCCTCAAGTTGCACTGGGGGAGGATTAGAGTGGATATCAGGAAAATTTCTTCTTGGAAGGGGTGGTCAAGCATTGGAACAGGCTGCAGAGGGCAGTAGTTGAGTCACTATCCTTGGAGGGATTTAAAAGACATTTAGACATGGGATCTGGGGGCAAGGTTTCACAGTGGCCTTTGGCAGTACTGGGTTAATAGTTGGACTCAATGATCTTAAAGGTCTTTTCCAACCCCAACGATTCTACGATTCTGTGTTTATCGCTCACGATGAACTCTCTGTGGGCTTTCCACAGTGCCCTCACGAATCACAAGCACTGCAGCTGTATCAGTCCAGCCACCTTGCCAGTGCCTGCCTGGCACAGCAATAGCTGTCTTTAAAATTGCACCAGTGATTCTGCTGTCGAGAGTAATGGTTGTTGTGAGATGATGGAGTTCCCAGAAGACACTTGTAGGAGCACAGTTGTGCTGTGCTGTGATACAAATTGAACAAAACATCTCTGTCAGATGGTGTTTTCCTGCATGGAGGAGTTGAACCATTAAAAAGACAATGATTTAGCAAACATTTTCATGAGATGTGTTCTCTCTGCAGCATTTTCTTCATGTAATATGATAAGGCCTTTGGAAAGTTTATCCATTAATCTTTAAATAATACCATCCTATCATAATGCACAGTGCTGCCTTAGTCTGTAAGTCAGGGTATTTGGCAATAAAGATCAGCTCAAGTAGCAGTAAATCTTTTGATACTGATTATCACCTATTTGAATCGCCTTTCCTTCTGTAGTGAAATCCTGTGTTACATGAATTTAAGCAGTGTGATCAGACAATCTTTTTGCTAGGATAACAGGCTGCTTCTCTCTTTACATTATATAGCAATATAAAGGGAGCTTTTTCAATATGTTTCAATTTTTTTTTCATATCATTGTGTAAGTTGTCACATAAACTGATGTCCTTTAGGATTTGAATTGTATCTTGGGAGTCTTGCATAGGGATAAGGAATTCTTGCAGTTTGCTTTTCAGCTATTAAATCTTGAGAATGGGGAGTAAAAAAGCTGCACAAGGGTCTTTATTTTGTTTTAATAAAGGAAAAAAAGGATGTGCCGCTCAATAACTCCCTATAAAATGTTTGTTTAAAAAAGATACATGCATTAGGAGAGGGTTGAAAATATGAGTGTGTCACTGGAGGAGCAGAGAGAACAGGTTCACAGAGAACATGGGATGTGTTTCTGTGGCTAATGGGGTATGTGTTTTACACATGAAACCTTGCTCGTTTCTTTTCACTGTTCTAAAATCATCGACCATTCACTGTTATGGATTGCCCAGCCTGGATATTGTTCGTGTGTTGTAACTATGGAATTGATTTTCACTGCCCATCTCTTTGCTACTGTTTTTCTCTGCTCTAATTTTCCTGTTTCCTTAGAGTACAAAGGGCCATTCATTGACATTGTTATAATTTTTACATATTTAATGGATGTTTTTCTCATTTTGTTTACAAATTTCTGGATATACTACTTTTTAAACTAAATTAAAATGAGTTAAATATCCAGCTAGACCTTGCGCTTTTTATTATAGTCCATTAAATTCTCTAGCAGTTATCTGTAGGCAGATTTTACTGTGTTTAAACAAATGTGTTCAGGTTTTTTGATGTGCAGATGTTTTCTGTTGTTTGTTACAGCCTCGTGCAAGTTCCTGAAGGTACCTAAAGTGCTTGAGCAATGGGGCACAGCTGCTGACTGGAGTTAGGGTGTAGCATTGTCAGATTTTAATTGTAGATGGGGGTGATCAGTCAGGGACAGGCAAGGTGCTGCCAGGGAGATGCTGGGTGCCTCAGGAGCTGGTGTGGTGATTCACTAGAGGTCACTTTTTGCTCACTAATGAACCACTCTCTTAGCGGTAGGTGATAAAGGAGTGCTGGTAGTGCAGTATTTCATGAGGGTGCAAAGCAGTGTTCAGTTTGGAAGAGGATGAAATTCAAGCCTAATAACTTGTCATCATCCCAAGTAAATTTGACAGAGGGAGAGAGTTCATTTCAGTGTCGTAAATGTATATAATCCCAGTGTGTGGTTGTGCTCAAGGTCCTTGACAGCAAATGGACATTTTCATGTAACACTGTTTTGTTTTTTGTATCCTTGCTAGTTTTTCAGACAGGTAAGCCTCATGGTTAGTTTCAGAGCAAAGTCTCTAGCTAAGTGCTTAGTGAGATACTGCTTCGATTTCATACCTGTCTTTATTTTTCCTGAGGGCATCCTGAGTTTTGTGGTGTGTGTTTTAAACAGGGAAGTATGATGTTCTCTATGCCACCTAGTGAATGAATGACGCTCAGAAATGCAAATAGAATTGTTTAGGGACATTAAAACTATCACTGACACAACTATTGCTTTTTTTCCCTGGGTGCTTGTTGTGCAACTTTGACAAAAACACAATGCCAAGAGTGTTAGAACTAAAGAGGAGGTGGAGGATACTAGAGTTCAAATGCCATTGCAGCCCAGAGACCACCAGCTTACTGCCAGTCCAAATGGGGATGAACATATGAACATAATTAATCTCACTTTGAAGCAGACAATATTCCCATCTTTGGAACAGCACTGGCAAATCTGAACTGCTTGTGGCTTCAGAGCTAGAGCAGAGATCAGGCCTGAGCATCTCTTCTTTCTTCTGCAAGTGACATAGGCTGTGGCCTGCCCTTGAATTCGAGTAGGCAAATGTAGCTTCTGAATTTGGTTTTCTGCAGTTGCTGAGTTTCTCAGCAGACTGTCCTGAAGACACACCCAAGTAGCAAGTTCACTTAGGACATCCACTGGTTCTGCTTAGGCCACTGGATGGTTGGTTATTCTCCATATTACCTGTGAAATTACTACCACCAAACAGGTCATTGAATCTAGTACAAACTTGTGAGTTTTGATCCCTTCAGTTGGCCTTAATATGTAGATGTGTTTCTTTGCATGCAGAATGCAGCATCATAAAGAGTATCTGGTTGTCTTTATAATTTTAAGGAGACAGACAGATGTCATGACTGTTCTGTGTGGGTTGGAGCCTACTGCCCTTAATCATCTGAAAAATAGTACTTTGCTTCATGACCAGGCCCAGACTGATTTAAAGCTTGAGAAGTAAATTACTACTCAATAATCCAGTTCTATAAAAGTAAATGCAGAGTGCTGTTACGCTGGTTCATTATGTTGAAAGCGTAATGCATTATTATTTTTAATGGAATGTAAGTGTAATATATTCCAAATGTCTCCTTTAGCACCTTGGGAGGCAGCTGGATCAGTGGTCTCACTCGCCTACTGAGGGGCTCTCCACTGCCCACAGGATTTTGTTGGTAGCTAAAATTCAATATTTAAGGTTTCATTAGTAGCAGGAGCCTCAGCATAGTATCTCTGCAACTTACACAGCTTGAATGAGCTCTAGGATTTCAGACAGGTGAGAAGGAGAAAACCTTCCCTGGGTTACTAACCCACTTTTTGTTCTTTCATGTTAATTGGCTGCTCATTCCTGGGAACACAGATTGCGCCGCTTCTCCTTTACCTCATCCAATGTCAAATCCCCAAAGAAGCCCTGCCAGCGCAGAAGGGAGAGAGCCATATGGGGCAGGTTGCAGTTGTTCCTTCAGGTCTGGATTTATTCCATTGTGAACAGATGGACAATGGCTGACATCCACTAATGGTTCTCGATAGGTTTCTTCGGCTCTTCATCTCTCTCTTCTTTTTCTCTTCAGCCAGAACACAGACCTTCCTGGAAATGGTCTGTTAACTCCTCTTGACGAGATGGAAAATAATACCTCTTGTTTCACGACAACCAGAAAATGCAGAGGATTTAATTCCACCCTGGTCCTTGTGTTTTTAGCACTTGTATGAAGAGGGTGAGATCAAGAAGAAAATCCCTTAGTCACTTAATACAGATAACATCAGAGGAGAGAGGGTTTTTGTGTTCACTGGTTTGAAGGGAATTTATTCTTCCATTCATTCAGCACACTACAAGCTTTTTCACTTTTGTGTGGCAGGTATTTCCAGCACAGAGCTGGGAGAGCCATTCCATTCTGAGAAAGGAGCAATGCACATTTGGCATTTCAGAAATGACTTTGAATGTTTGACACAGCTGAACTTCTTGTTCATTAAGTGGAACTTTAATATATGACTTTGATCCTTCGGCAAACCTTCTTTATAACAGTAGATGAAGGTTCTCTATTTTATTTCATGCTTGTGATGATCACCATTTCTTAAAGATGAAGTGGTTCCCTTTTGTCAATTATTCTTTTTTCCATTTTCCTCTCAGAACCAGCTGAAAATATTTCTCAAAAATGACTTTTTCTTTCACATCGACCAGAAAGCATTAACTTCTTGCAGCAGGAAGTTTCACACAGAGGAAGTTATACCTAAAAAAAGAGCTGTGATTACAATATGCAATTGCAAAATCAGAGTGGGCTGATCTCTGTGTGTGTGTGTTTTATAAACAAATGCTTTTTGGGATCTGAGTGAAAGAATTAAGGAAATACTTAAATCCAAACAAAGTTTTCTTTCCAGATTTTAAATATATTGAATTGACTTATTTTGATTATACGTTTAAAAGCTCTATTTTTAGGATAAAGTTCAAGTGTTGGGCCTGCTTTATCCAACCATAATCCAAGAAATGCTTCTGGCATAAATCCCTTTTAGGATGTCCTAATAGCATCTGCAAGACTCACTGTTGACAAAAGTTAAGATATTCCATTGAAATATAATCTTGCATTTTGATTAAAAATGCATAAAGGTTTTAATTTATGGCTTAAAAAACTGTTACAGCAAATGACGTCTGTTTGATAGCGAAGCAAAAACATGTATGAAAGAACCAGCAGACACAGCTATGACAAACCAAAGACAATCTGTAAGTACACAATCTCAGTATCTTCTTGTAAGAAAATTGTCAAACCTCGTTATTCACTTTAGAAAACATTCAACATGTATCTTGGCTCATTGCTCAGGCGATACAACAGTAAAACTTCCTCTTTCATATCTTCAAAGTCACATCTGCTAAAGATATCCAACCCTAATGTATCTAATTTGTGAAAGCCCAAGGTCACACCCTTAGAATTGCACATTCTGAGGGGAATAAAACTTGTACTTAAATTATACATGTGGCTGTTAACAGATACACTGAAAACAATGTATTTACTCTTCAGCACATGTGCTCCTCCAGCTGATTCAAAGGAAGCCAAGGAACAGTTTGGGGGCTTTGAAAAATTCCATAATTCTTAGTGCAAGACACAGAAGACACTCAGCTGTGTTACATTGTTGCTCAAAAAAAAAAAAGATTGCAGTGACAGCAGTGCCCAAATGTGATAAGAGGATGGGGATTATGAGGTTTTGTGGAAGATGTACTTATATTGGAGCTGCTCAAGCCATGGTGTAAGAGATGTGAAATGACTGAATGTTTGGTGACCCAGAGGCCAGCTGGAGAGCATAGGAGGCAGAATGGATGGGGCAGCAGAAGGCTTGGCTGGAGTCAGCTGGTCTGCTCCTGGATTTTCTCATGTCCAGTCTAAAACTAGGCCAGTGACAGCCATACAGGAGAGGAGGACCGAAGTCAGGGTGAAGGTGAGCTCGATCTCCTTGAGGAGCAACAGCCTTGAGTTGTGTTCTGAGGGAAAACTTTGATTGCTTTTGAGTTCATTTTCTTCTCCATCCCGAGAGTCTACACAGTGTATTCTGTAGAGCAGGTGCCTTGTGTGGCAGCTGTCAAAGGAGTGTGGTGGGAGCTTTTGGCTGAGGGGACAGGGTCAGATAACCTCTATCCTTCAGCAGGTGCTACTCTGCTGTTGAAGGGAACATGGTTGGTCCAGTTAAAATCAGCTGAGGATCCAGCCCATGGTGTTTTCCCAGGAAAACTTGTGGTGTGTGCGCCAGGAGGGAAATCACTCCAGTGTTACCTACAGTGTGTGTGTTTGTTAGGTTTGTGTACAATCAGGAAGGAAAAAGAGCAAGCATATGAATCCCTTCACGAAGTAGCGTAGAGAATACCAAACTGCAGTATTAATAACCTCCTGTTATTGAATCCTCCATCTGTTCATCATGCCAACTTATCCTCACTTAGAGCACTCCCCTTGTCATAATATTTTGTGCCACACTCCCCTCCCTCCCTGGAGCTGCAGTTCCAGTTTAGAACTAAACATTAGCCCAAGTCATGTAACCACACCAAGGGCATGGTCTCAGTGCCTGCATCTGTTTATGTTTCTCCATAAAACGAATGTAACCAAACTTAATAGAATATCTGAATTTTCATTTTCCACTGTTAATCTTTCCCTGGAGATAATTCCATATCCATATTGGTATTCACAGACACTTCACTTGTGGTTTAAGTGTGTTTGACCCCTAATGCTTGTTAGCGCTGATGCTTTGCCACATGGCAACTGAAGTAGTGGGAAAAAATAATCATGATTTTCTCCTTAAGCTTTGATATGTATATATATTTATATTTGCTAACGTCTATAAATGGCAATAAAGCGGTTAACCACTTTGAAGTGATTAAACCCGAATTTGTTTATTTATACAACCCCCACGCGAGGCGCTTGGCTAGATGCTGCCCTAGCGATGCGCAGTGAGAATCCAGGGAAGCTGTTGTTTCAGGGATGTCTGAGACGTCTGTGCTGAGCCACAAAAGGCATTCCCAGGAATACGGGAGGAAAATGAAGATAGATCAGAGGCTGCATGAACTTGTCCTGGGAGGTACCTCCCAATCCTGCTGGATAATCCCATGAAATGGACACTACCCGGAGAACCAAGTCATTAGGGAGCTGGACCCAGGATGCTCAAGGCTGTATGCAAAACTCCTTTACTTGTGCCCTGGATGGATTCCTGAAATCCACACCACTCGGAGGCTGTAACCACCGTTTATAACCCTGGAGTGCAAACATTCCCCTCTCGGCCAAACAAACCGACTCCCCCAAACCCACAGGACCATGTGCGTGTCAGTTACCCCAGGATCGCTGCTGTTCGCAGCCGGGTGCGCGCTGGGGCTGGCAGGAGCCGAGCGGGGCTGCCCGTCGGACATCGCCGCGGCTGAAACGCCCTGTGTGTGCCCCGGGGC